>NW_024540346.1:0-196379 GCF_016647625.1 Suillus subalutaceus
ACTCCCGTGAAGGCAAGGATAACAATTACCAAAAAAGCAAGCATGCGTTTATTACGGCCGTAGAGAGCATAAGTGCGAAGAGCCAATATGACTGAAAATTTCAGTAAATAAATTCTCGAAATAAACATCCACTCACCGCAAACGATAAGTATTTGTAAAAAAACGAGCACTTGTCTTGATAGCATGTATGTCGGACAGCTAAGTCTTTGTTAAGCAAAAGAACAGATCTTCGAGAACCAGAATGGAACCTCTGCGCGAAAAAAAAGTCGTGAGCTTGCCATGTAAGTACATGTATGATGAAATATAGCACCTCAACTGAGACAGGTAGGAATTCCCCGATCACGCCAGAGACATTTCCCAGCAGAGCGACATAGCGATTGAGCAGAAACAACACTGCAGATAACGCCTTCGGATGACGCCAAATACAAGAAATTTCTTCTGTGAGGGTCGCCATATGGTCGTATATCAGGATAGCTAGTATAACATGTTAACGCCCCGATGGCAAAGATAAAGAATCCTAGTACTGTTTGGCACCAGAATGGAGTAGTAAGCAACGGACCTCAACCTGGGAGTATCAATTCACTAGAGTCAGCCAATCAAGATACATGGTGCCAATCAAGATACATGGTGCCAATCTACGCATGCGCGACTCACATTTGCTGTGCTTGAATGATATCCATTACGATGAGGCGATATGCAGTAAAGGAGCGTTGAGCATGCCCAGTGCAATATTATATACCAAACCTAGGCCAACGTTCCTCCGCAGATGTCATCATTCACTAGCACTAACCAGGTGCTGCGTATGCAAACCCACAAGGTCTCAACTAGTACAAGCACTTAATTTCTTGTTGGTTGGCGAGTCCCATGGAGACGTAAACCAGGCTAAAATATCACCAGGCTGTTAGTAGTTACACATGCATGCGCATTTGATCCGAAAATAACGTTGGCGATGTAAATCAGTGTGACTTGCTGTTTCGAAGGCGATACAGAGCCCGTGAGAACCGAACGTCGATTAGGTCATCCGCGTCGCACCTGCCGCCGGCTGCTGGTGAATGTAATAGGTGTGCAGCATCATGCACATGGGCCGGCTCCCTGTGAGCAGCTGGGCACCTGACATATCATACAGCGTTCAATTACCTCGTCGTAGACTTTTTTCCTCTTTAACGTTCACAATAGCCACAACGTTCGTGGTTCCGTTGAATCCGCCATTTCTGCCTCGCGTGTCGTTTTCTCAGCGCTTGTTTCAACTTTCCAATAACATTTCCAATTAAATTAATCAACACCCCGCATATGCCCCTGGACGATTCCGCCAGGATCGGTGACAGACTTGACACCAACGTTAGACTTTCACATGTTACTCGCCACCGGCGATGCACTGACAGTGCGTTTTTACTTTGCCAGGTACCCTGCCGCATGACCAGGATCCTTGGGTTTCGGGAGTTTGTCCGTTCAAGCCCGGGCCACGACCATGCGTTGCATCAGATCGCATTGCCTATCATTGAAAGCCTGAGATCGAAGGGGGTTTTGCGGAGGAAAGTTGATAATAATATTTGGCGCAGCAAACCTGTTTTACATCGTAATGATGGTATTTATCTTGTGCCTTGTTCAAATATGTTCAAGCCTGCTTTACAGCCATGCCAAAACTGCTCAAGAGCATCGGTTCTCATCAATGATTTCATTTCATAGAAAAAACGAGGAAGCAAAAACCGCTCGTTCACACGATGTTCATGTATCTAATCATAGATAAGACACTGTCTGCGTCGTCCACCTCGCCATCACCAAATATCTCCCTCATCAGGTCCGCAGTAGCTTGCATTGGCTCATTCGCTTGGACCCCTGACGATTTGTTTTGGTGAATAGGTTCTGCCTTGTGTATATCTCGACAAGGGTGGTGATTACTGGCGGATGAAAGTTCTTGAGCTGCAGTCATATCAATGTCGACCGTAGGGCGAGCTCGCCGTCGGGGATCACTTGTCTTCTTGAACGCCAGCGCCTTCTCAAACATGCGAGGTACACCAGAATTACCATAATCGACGCGCTTCATGGAAGTGCTATATGCACCGATCGAAAATCCTGGAGTTGCATTGGACTGAAAGCAAGATTCATCACTGACGTCCGTCATCTTGTAGTCCACTATAGCTTCGACACGGGAATCCACCAAGCCCTGGACACCTGGTGACCACTGTGTCTGTCGCTCATCGTAGCTGCACTCATATGAATATCGTGGCCTCACGAAGGGCAGCATATCTCGGGAGGTGCCACTTTTGTTCACGTCGCGAATGCCAATAACAGCTCGCTTGCGCTTTGGACTGGATTCTCCACACTCGTATTCGTCGTATGCTTCTCCATGCATATGCTGGCGAGCATAGTGCACATGAAGAACTTTGAGGTCTGGTGTTGTTGATCGCCGAGAAAGATTTGGAGAAGCAGATCTACGCTGGAGGGTGGCGCGAGACTGGAATACGTTGCATCCTGTCCTCGAGGGTCCGAAAATGCGTATTTTGTGGACGTGATCTCAATGGACGCTTTTGTCTCGGAGTTGAAGGATAGCAAGTTGGAGACAAGGGAGTCCATGGCATCTCCTCTGCGTGGACTGAAAGGAATCTAGCCTTTAGTTCCGCCTAGCGATGGTAAGTGAGGAGCTGTCGAAAGTTCGGTGGGCATATCTCACCCAGTGGTTTGCGGCATATCGCAAAAAGGGTGCCGGTGCTCCCTGAGCATCGATGCCATGGTTTGGGGGAGAAATACAAACTGAAGATTGGCAGGTGTCAAATTGACCGATCATGGTAGCCAGCTACGAGATTGGATGAGTGCACAGGATGGTTGGAGGATATGATATAGGGTCAGGAAAGATAGTATGACCTTAAATACTGCATGTCGTACCGTCATGACGAGTGATCTTGAATAAAATGCCGGATGTTTCAGATGCATCATTCCAGTCTGAATTGCAACTTATGTTTCTCTTCAAGCGAAGGCTTCATTATATAATTGGGGGTGGTATATGCATCGCGGATATGATTAAGGATTATAAAAGATATCATACTTGGGACTCGAGCTGAGGGAGAAGGGAGCTCCAGCAAATCCTGATTAGCGCTCACGTCAAATTGTCTCGTTATTTAGCCATTGTCTCGACTCTCGCTGGGCCCCTGCAAACATACTGAAGACATCATAGAGTTTGAAAGTAGACTGGCTGCAAGAACACGTAAAGCGGAGAGGACGTATGGCACCATGTAGGAATTATCATCCACATATCGCCCTACATGTAAGAAGATGCGCAATGCGCATAGGGCCAGTGAAAGACATGAGCGCTTCGCCTACACGTGAGCTGTGAAGCGGACAAATGATGACACTTAGCACTTAGGACGTTAAAGAGTGAACAGGCGCTCAACTAACCTCTGTTGACTGCAAAAACACTCACTGTCTCAGTTTACAAGCTCGCTCCTCTCGCTGGTGACTGAGTTGGTCTGAACAGAGCTTTTGTAAGTGATACTCTAGGCTCACTATGGGACTTGGGGAGTGGTGTACAAATAAACGACGACTGACGAGATAAGAGGACTCTGGTATGGGTGTTTAGCATATCATTGTCTCCAAACGGTAACACTATTACGAGTGGAAGCGATGATGGGAAAGTGAGGTTGTAGGACGTCGAGACAGGGAGCTTGAATGTCATTGCCAAATGGACAGGAGATACTGATTATGTACATCAGTGTGTTGGAGTGGTGATGGTGAGCAAGTGGTGAGCGGATCCAAAGACGGGACAGTAAGAGTATGGGCATTGGGACGTCAAGCTTTCAAGAGTGGAGAAAGAGTATTTGGTCTAATCAAAGGCGCTGATAGATCAAAAAATTGTGACATGCGGATTCCATCACTCAAAGTCGTGATAGCCAAATTTAACGAGAAGGGAGTAAAAATCTGGGATGCCGAGTTGCTCTTCACGAGCGCTGGCATGGATGTCGGATGCAAACCAACTTATCTCCGCGGCGTCCAATAGCTCGATTAGGATATTCAACAACTGCCACTTGGCCTCCTTTGCGCAATGTGAGTGGATGAATTGGCAACAGCTGGAAAGTCGTTTATAATGGACGTACATCGACATGCGTTTCTTAAACATCCATTTTCAATTGAGCAGTGTGACGCGACATCCAGGCCCAGAAGGATGCCGGGCCCATTGATTACCGCCATGCTTTTTGATGATACGCAACACGGCATTCATGTGCGTGGTTAATGCTTTTAAATTGATTAGTTTCTATTCTGACCTCCGTTCTCTCAGTCCTCTGCGCCCCTACAGTACTGCGGTGCTTTCGCACCCTCCTCTCCAACTGCGCTCCTCCGCTGCTTATCTTCACTCTTCCGCAACTCCCAATCCACCAGCAAAGCAACCAATCTTCAGCAACACCTAACGTGAACCATCTTTTTCTTGTCGTGGTCCTTATACCGTCGAAGTCGCTACAGTATGAGACAAACAGGTATATTTTCTTCTGGTGTATTTCCAATCTCCGTCGTTCATTGATTTGTGTGCAGACATTGTTTATTGCTCGACATCCCGAACAAAACTGTGACAAGGCGAAACGAACCCAGCAGCAGCAAACCCGAGCCCAAGCATCGACATCAACTGCCGCCTCGACGTCCGCGACACCTCTTGCTCCTGATACCACCCAAAATGCAGCAGCTGTGCAGTCACAACCTATCCCCTTTTGGGCTTGTTCTGTCCTCTTTCTCTGCTGTACATCCTCTCCGCACAGTAACGGTCACTGATACGGACGCAGATAGATCCATATTTTGTCATTGGTTCTAGTTCATGATCTCTTTCTCGATGTATTTGGCTTATAGTCCATCAATGCCATCCGTTTAGCATGTCCGCAACATCCTATGTGTGACGCAACTCCGATGGCACTTCCTTATTTTCTGTTCATGGCTAATAATCGTGTGGTTGCACGAATACAGGTTCCACATGCTACATATTTTCTATTCAGCCCATACAAACTGCATTTCTCTTGGACCAGGTAAGTACTAAGTTATGCTATGGCTCAAGTCATGAGACCTC
Organism: Suillus subalutaceus; assembly: GCF_016647625.1. NCBI lineage: Eukaryota > Fungi > Basidiomycota > Agaricomycetes > Boletales > Suillaceae > Suillus > Suillus subalutaceus. The sequence goes on from NW_024540346.1 coordinate 5,045, forward strand.
CGGTGTTGATAGCTTGATTGAGCAGCCTTACCCATTGGGAATCTGGTGCTGACCAACGGCGGACATGTGATAGGCGTATTGCGCTTGGGGCGCCATCTGCTGAATGCTCCTCCCCCACCGCTGCGAATCTACTTGGGAATCCACAACACGAAACACGGAGCGAGTCTAACTCGTGGACCCCTGGAACTTTGTCACAGCAGAACATGAGGTGCATCCAGGACGTTCTCTTGCAATGCGATGCTGTTGATATTGACGTGCGGGCAAGGATCACGCAGAACATTGCAATACCTGTCGAGACTCAAGAGATACCCTCTGTGCGTGATTTCGTTTATGAAGAATACGATCCAATTGTGCTCAGATAGGTTGAGAGACCTGATGCAACAAAAGTGGGTTCTTCAGAGGTCAGGGTCGTTGTAGATGGAGAGGAGTCTGCTGTGACAGGTTCAAGTTCATCCCATCGAGATCGTTCGTTTCTGGTATGAGCTTTAAGCCTCTAGTGGCACCCCAGTCTTCATTTTCGTACCTTCGCATTTATCCACCTTCTAGGCTGCGCCGAAGCTTTCAGCCGTGCGTCGAGTGGAATTGTTCCGGGTCTCAGGTTCGTTCTTTCCATGCTTGTTGCGGGCCTTTGCTCATCAGCCTGCTTTACAGTGCCAGACTCGGCATTGGTCACTCTAAGGTTTCAAGTAAGATCGGCGATGGAGAAGCTCTTGAGGATAGTGCAGTAAATTTGGAACCTGCTCAGCGGCGATTTAGCAAAAACGTTGTTGAAAGAGTGTAAATCTCTGGTGAACTACGAAACTGAAGGTGCCAGTATCCAAAGCTTTTACCTCGTTTGTACGGGCTGTGGTATATTATTGAACGAGCGATCTGTCAGTCTGCTCTACTACGGCGTGTGTAGCGAGGACGAGGACAGCAAGTTTGAAGCGAACTAGACAAAATCTAGATGGAAACTAGGAATTTCATGTCCTTTTCTACTGCGATAGATTTCAACGCGTAAACACTGACATTCTATATTTGAATAACATTCCGAATCCTGTAGATACACGAGTACAACGAGTAACATGAAAGAGAAGTAGCAATGAGATAACAGGACAGCATGACATCCAGTGCATAAAATCCACAGTTTCAGACCCGGGACAGAGACGACCCCGTAGCTTCAATGAGACGTTCCTTTGTGCACAGGTCAGGTGCCGAATACACAAAAATCATTGGAAACACACCTGTGCAAGTTTCTGCCCTTCGGATAACGCAAGGAGGCAGGACCGCAAGCCCTTCAAGCACCACTGCCTTTCAAGCCAGGACAGGAGGTGGCGATCCCAGAAGACCTTGAATGCACGGTTGAGCATGTCGTCCATTGGACTTGGAGCTCGTGAGAGGTGGAAGACCCAGTTTTGGCATGCGTACTTCAGAGCGTCAGAAGCTGATCGACTTTGATCCCGTGCTTCGTTTGCGAAAATTGTGAATGCGGTCATAGCATGAATGACCTCGATGTCTGGACAATCTTGTAGGGATGCAGAGGTGGAATGATCCTGGGGCCTTAACGCCAAGAACACTGGAAACATCAAGAAGTCCGGTAAGCTCTTAAACTCCTGGATTGCTTGGAAAACTGGCGGGAAAGGCAATGCGATGATTGCGCACTCGCTGATTATTTCCAACGTGTTCGAGAAGTCTTCCATCGTCACCCAGACAGATGCTGCAGGAGTCAACTGCCATGCTTGACCATGTGGGGTCTGTAGCCACTCTCGCCCACCCCGGGTCTGCAACCACTCTCGTCCGTCCATGGTCTGCAGCCACTCTCGCCCGCTCATGGTCTCCAGCCACTCTTTCCCACTCTTGGTCTGCACCCACTCTTGGCCACGCCTTGTCTGCAGCCCACTTGGGGTCCGCAGCCACTCTCGCCCGCCGGGAGTAAGCAGCCATTCTCGCCCTCCAGGGGTAATGAGCCAATCTTGTGCACTCTTGGTTATCAACCACTCTCGCCCACTGTGGGTCAGTAGCCACTCTCGCCCGTGAAAGGTGCGTAGCCACGCATGCCCGAGCGGAGTCTGCATTTTGCGCTGCCACTTTGTCCCGCCCTGTGTGCGTAGCCATTCCCCTCCCACCCTGTGTCTCCAGCCAGTCTCTCCCGCTCTTGCTGTCCAGCCATCGTTGGCTGCTCTTGGTGTTCAGCCACTTTTGCCCGCTCTCAGCGTCCAGCCACTTTTGCCCGCTCTCAGCGTCCAGCCATTTTCTGTCCGTTCTCGGTGTCCAGCCACTTTTTTCCGTTCTCGGTGTCCAACCATTTTTTCCCGCTCGCAGTGTCTAGCCACTTTTGCCCCCTCCATTCCAGCCACTTTTTCCCGCTCTCGGTTTCCAGCCACTTTTGACCGCTCTCGGTGTCCAGCCATTTTTTCCCGCTCGTAGTGTCCAGCCATTTCCCCCCCTTCCATTCCAACCATTTTTTCCCGCTCGCAGTGTCCAGCCATTTCCCCCCCCTCCGTTCCAGCCACTTTTTTCCGCTCTCGGTTGCCAGCCACTTTTGAACCGCTCTCGGTGTCCAGCCATTTTCGCCCACTCTCGGTGTCCAGCCACCCCCTCCATTCCAGCCATTGGTGGCCGCTCGTGGTGTCCAGCCATTTGTGGCCGCTCTCGCTGTACAGCCATTTTTTCCGCTCGCAGTGTCCAGCCATTCCCCTCCCCTCCGTTCCAGCCACTTGTTCCCGCTCTCGGTTTCCAGCCACTTTTTTCCCGCTCTCGGTGTCCAGCCATTTTCGCCCCACTCTCGGTGTCCAGCCACCCCTTCCATTCCAGCCATTGGTGGCCGCTCTTGGTGTCCAGCCAGTTGTAGCCGCTCTCGCTGTACAGCCATTTTTTCCCGCTCGCAGGTGTCCAGCCATCCCCCCCCCCCCTCCGTTCCAGCCACTTTTTCCCGCTCTCGGTTTCCAGCCACTTTTGGACCGCTCTCGGTGTCCAGCCATTTTCGCCCACTCTCGGTGTCCAGCCACCCCCTCCATTCCAGCCATTGGTGGCCGCTCTTGGTGTCAGCCACTTGTGGCCGCTCTCGCTGTACAGCCATTTTTTCCCGCTCGCAGTGTCCAGCCATTTCCTTCCCCCCCCTCCATTCCAGCCACTCGTGGCTGGTCTCGGTTTCCAGCCACTTTTGCCCGCTCTCAGCGTCCAGCCACTTTGGCCGGTCTCGGTGTCCAGCCATTCCCCCCCCCTCAATCCCAGCCACAAGTGGCCGCTCTCGGTGTCCAGCCATTTTTTCCCGCTCGCAGTGTCCAGCCATGTCCCCCCCCCTCCATTCCAGCCACGAGTGGCCGGCCTCGGTGTCCAGCCACTTTTGCCCCCTCCATTCCAGCCACTTTTCGCCGCTTTCGGTGTCCAGCCATTTTCTCCCCCTCCATCCCAGCCACTTGTGGCTGGTCTCGTTGTCCAGCCACTTTTGCCCGCTCTCAGCGTCCAGCCACTTTTGGCCGGTCTCGGTGTCCAGCCACTGTCCCCCCCTCCATTCCAGCCACTTGTGGCCGGCCTCGGTATCCAGCCACTTCTGCCCCCTCCATTCCAGCCACTTTTGGCCGGTCTCGGTGTCCAGCCATTTCCTCCCCCTCAATCCCAGCCACAAGTGGCCGGTCTCGGTGTCCAGCCACTTTTCGCCGCTTTCGGTGTCCAGCCACTTTGCGCCGCTCTCGGTGGCCAGCCATTTTCGCCCACTCTCGGTGCCCAGCCGTTGTCGCCCGCTCTCGGTGTCCAGACAATTTTGCCCCCTCCAGTCCAGCCACTTTGGCCCGCTCTCGGTGTCCAGCCACTTTTGCCCGCTCGTGGTGTCCAGCCATATTTTCCCGCTCTCGGTGTCCAGCCATTCTCTTCCCCTCTCGGTGTTTAGCCACTTTTTCCCGCTCTCGGTGTCCAGCCATATTTTCCCGCTCTCGGTGTTCAACCATGCTCTCCCCCTCTCGGTGTTTAGCCACTTTTTCCCGCTCTCGGTGTCCAGCCATATTTTCCCGCTCCCGGTGTCCAGCCATATTTTCCCGCTTTCGGTGTCCAGCCATTCTCGCCCACTCTCGGTTGTTTAGCCACTTTTTCCCGCTTCCGGTGTCCAGCCATATTTTCTCGCTCTCGGTGTCCAGCCATCTCGCCCACTCTCGGTGTTCAGCCACTTTTTCCCGCTCTCGGTGTCCAGCCATTCTCGCCCACTCTCGGTGTCCAGCCACTTTTTCCCGCTTTCGGTGTCCAGCCATATTTTCCCGCTCTCGGTGTCCAGCCACTTTGGCCGCTCGCGGTGGCCAGCCACTTTTGCCCGCTTTCGGTGTCCAGCCATTTTTGCCCGCTCTCGGTGTTCAGCCACATTTGCCCCCTGCATTCCAGCCACATTTGCCCCTTCTCGGTGTCCAGCCACATTTGCCCGCTCTCGGTGTCCAACCATTGTCGCCCGCTCTGACTCTGCAACCACTTTTTCCCGCTCTCAGTGTCCAGCCACTTTTGGCCGCTCTCGGTGTCCAGCCACTTTTGGCCGCTCTCGGTGTCCAGCCACTTTCGGCCGCTCTCGGTGTCCAGCCACTTTTGGCCGCTCTCGGTGTCCAACCACTCTTTCCCGTTTCTTCTAAGCCTCTCTTGTCCACTTCTCCCCAGCCACTCTTGGCCAGGCGTGGTCTGCAGCCAGTCAATATGAGTCTGGAGCCATTCTCGGCCACTCTGGGTCTTGAGCCATTCTTCGCCACTCTGGGTCTGGAGCCACTCTCGTCCCCTCTGGGTCTGCAGCCATTCTTGGCCGCTCGGGTTCTGTTGCAGCCACACTTGTCCGCTTGAGGTCTCAAGCCACTCTTCCCCGCGTCGGCTCTGCAGCCACTCTCCTCCAGTCTGGGTCTGTAGCCACTCTCCGCCGATCTGGGTTTGCAACCATTCTCTCCCGCTTGACGTCTCCAGCCACCCTTGCCCGCTGATGGTCTCCAGCAAGTCTTGCCCGTTCCATGGCACTTGCTCGCCAGGGTCTGCAACAACTTGTCGCCGTTTCTGAGTCCACAGCCACCCTGGCCCGCTCTGCAGCCAACTTCTCCCTCTCTTAGTCTGCAACCAAGTGTCCCCCGCATGGGTCTGCAGCCAATGTCCCCCGTCCAAGGTCACCAACCAGTCTTCTCCCTTGTGGGTCCGCAGATAGTCTTCCCCACCTTGGGTCTGCAGCCATGCACGTCCGTCCAAAGACCCTAGCCAGGACCGCAAACCCGACCCGCGTACTCCCCGAAGCCATAACAGGCCCATGAGAACTTGCAGCGGCTCTGGTGGCTCAACGATGAAGGCTAATGATTGTTGCAAGTTCCGGAGGTCATGGGGTTCCATAGCCTGGTTCTGCGACTTCAATTCTAAGAGCGCATCCATGAGAGCAGTGCGTTCCGGAATGTCGTGGATCATCAAGCGGAAAGAGGAATAAGCGAGTAGGGAATGTGGAGCCGTGATGGGTTGTGGTCCAAGGAGGCTGCAGTTTGAGAAGTCTGAAACGTAGTCCCGAATGGACGAGTGGTAGATATTCACGGGCTGGCTGCTGTCGGCGGGAACATCCATGAAAGGTCGTAGCTGTACCAGTATGGTTGCGACATCACTGCCTTCACCAGGGCCAAGGAGTTTCGAAATCTGTGAGATCGGCAGAGGGTCTGCAAGGGCAGCGACAATGGACAAGTGCTGATATGCCCGGCTGGGGTCCGAACAGGTAGAGAGGATACAGTTGTATAACTTGAACACCTCCGTTCCAGGTAGCAATTCATGAGTTAGCTCGAGCATGATCTTAAGGCGATCCCGGGGATCATTGTATCCGTCATCGATAAACTTCATCATCGTAGTTGCCACGATGAAACGTCTCCCAGCTCGGCTCGCCAGCCGCGTGAGTTCATCTGCGGTGGGCCGCGGGAAATCGGGATGGCGACCTCGCAACTCTGTGAAAGAATACTGCAAGAAAAGATAGATGTCTTTGTCAACGTCATCGCCGTCCAACGAGATGGTAGGTGCAACTCCTTGCCCAGCAGTGTTCACTGGTATCTCACACACCAGTGAGCGCATCTCGTCTTTCTGAATGGCTTTACGGATATGTTCTTCTAAGCGACTCGTAAGCAGAATGTGGAACACAGGAAGATCAGGATCACTAAGAGCTTGGCCAAGGAGAGAGATCAGATCAGCGACGGTTTCGGGCTTGCATTCATCGAGGGCATCAACAACAAACATCGGAGCTGGACCCTCGTGCAGCCTGGATTTCAGGTGCGAGAGAGGTTGGCGAAACAAAGCCTTCATCTGGTCGCGAAGAGACTTGCTGGAGTCCAGAACCGCAGGATTCTCGCGGATAGCTCTGTTCACGTCCTTCTGGACGCTAGGAAAATTGATCGCAAGCTGGTACGCAAGGGTCGCGAAGAAATGACCGGTCGTGCTGCGGTTTGTGTGCTTGCGCGAGAAAAAGAACGTCCCCGCGAGCCTTGTTTCGATATCCGTATCCTTTCTCACTTTCAGACCTTTCATTCTCTCAGCTACTGTGAATGCTACAGCAGATTTTCCGACGCCAGCCGTGCCATGCAGCCAAATGATTCGACTCTCCTTTTGCTCCTCCAAGAATTTGTAGATGAATTTGAGAAGGTCCACTCGGGTCCCTTCCAAACATTTGGCATGGGGCTGGCGTTCAGGAGAGTCATATTCAGCACCCAGGATAGCGACACGGGACAGCTTCTCCCAAGGTCCGGCAGATGATTGAGAAACTGTTGATGAGGTCAAAGAACGCACAAGGGATAAGAGAAAGAGATACTAACACTGATCGTAGCCACTCATTGACAGATATTGATATCAGAATGTAACACCGATTGTGGGTTGGAAGGAATGGAACAAGTCGGGAAAGCACTAGTTGGGTTCAACATTATCATGATAGTTAGAAATCGTAACGGCGCTCGCTGTCTTAGAGGGGAATGACGTACACCAATTACGGTGTTAATCGGATGATTCGATCAACGTTTGAGCTGAAAAATTCTATCTTTTGGGTCCGGAGGACGTCGTGAAATGTCACTTTTGAGTCGTGAAACGATACTTGGGTATCAGTCTGCCCAGTAAGCGTGTTCTACTGGGCAGCAAGATGATCAAGTACTTGATGGAGATGGAGATGAAGTTCAAAAGGATGCTTCTAATAGAATGGATAAATTGGTTTGCAGCTATTTGAAAGCTCGCTGGATGGTGGTTGGATGCGTCAAGTTTGAAAGGACGCGCGGGCGCTCGTCTGGCTGCAACTGCCATGACGAGGTTGCTGTGCATAGCCCCAGTAAACGCCGGAAGGTTATAGTGGGCCCAGCACCAGTAAACGCTCTATGAACACTGCTGTGTGGTTGAATTGACTTTAAGGATATCAATAACCTCTGGTGCGGCGAAGGCATCGTGAAGCGAATACCTTCTATGTACGTGACAACATCAATTTCTGCCAGTCTCCTGAAAAGGTTTGTTCAAGTTTGAGTTACGCCAAGACTTCTGGGACCCCCCTCCCACTGTCCCAGTGCACCCCTCTCAATGTTGTCCATCAAGACAATTGCTCCTCAATCCTGGCTTCAGCCGTACCTCTCTTTCGATGAGGACTAGTGAGTGTTCAACCAGTTTGCTATTGTTGTGGTGTGCAACACCATGCGGAACAGGCACGGACAAAGCAGACAAATTCTCTGCATAGCAAGCATCCTATAGGGGCAGGAAAGATAGCAGGACCATAAATACCATATCGTACCGTCATGACGAGTGGTCTTGAATAGAACGGATGTCTCAGATGCATCATTCCAGTCTGAATTACAACTTCATTCACGACGTTTCCCTTCAAGCGACGGCTTCATTATATTGGGGGTGATAGTATATGTCTGCGTCATGAGTATATCGAGGATATCATACTTAGGACCCGAGCTGAGGGAGAAGAGGGCTCCAGCAAATCCTGATCAGCGTCCACATTAAAATCGGCTTATTGAGACTCGTTATTCAGCCACCATCGATTCGAAAGCAGACTAGCTGCAAGAACACGTAAAGTGGAGAGGAAGTGCGGTACCATGTAGGAATGACCATCCAGAGTCGCCCTACATATAAGAAGATGCACATATGGTCAGTAACAGGCATGAGTGCTTCGTCTTAAGCTATGGAACGGACGCATGATGACATATGGAACATTTAAAAGAACGAAAGGGCGCCTAACTAACTTATCTTGACTCCTAAAACACCCACTGTCTAGGTTCACAGCTCGTTCCCCTCGCTGGTGATTGAGTCGGTCTGTACGAAGCTTGTAAGTGATACTCTAGGCCCTTGTGCAAGACAAAGCTAACCGCTAGTTTCACTCACCAGTAACTTTGGACTCTCGCAAAGATGTCTTGCGCAATAGTGTAAAACTCTGCGTACAATCCTGAAGCCATCCTGCGATCCCTGTAAGCAGGTATTGCATGCAACACGCTGTGATGAAAAGACAGGCCTGTAGTAGACTCACCAGAATTCTTCGCCATTTCCAGATAACTCAGTCTAATTTCACTGCCCCGGCAGGCTCCTCTCGCATACAAAGAGTTGTGAGACGCTGGGCGCCAATTATGTCTTCCCCGAACAGTAGAAAGCAACAGACGCCAGCGATCAACCCCCGTGGGACGAGACGAGGTCACACTGGCGAGGTACAATGTGTTGTACACCTGCCTGGGGGACGACGGATCATCGCAGGTTCGTGGGACAAGCTCAGTCAGACTATGGGACTTGGAGAGTTGTACGCATATAGGCGGCGACTGGCGAAATGAGGGGACTCTGGTATGGGTGTTCGGCATAGTATTGTCTTCAAACAGCAACACCAGGTTGCGAGTAGAAGTGATGATGGGAAAGTGAGGTTGTGGGAGACAGGGAGCTTGAAGGTCATTGCGAAATGGACAGGGCGTCCTGATTATTTGTCACCAGTGTGCTGGAGTGGAGATGGTGAGCAAGTGGTGAGCGGTTGCAAAGATAGGACAGCAAGACGTCGAGAGTATTGTGGAGAAAGAGTACTTGGTCTAATCAAGACCTTAAGCTTTAAGGCTTAGGGCGACGATCAAAAATTTGTGACATGTGTATACGACGAGCATTTCATCACTCAAAGTCGTGATAGCCAGATCAAATTAACGAGAAGGGAGTAAAAATCTGGGATGCGAAGACAATTGATCGGGTTGCCTCTTCACGCTGGCATGGATGTCGGACGCAAACCAACTTTTGTCAAACCGCCATCACTTTTGTTTTGGAACGACTGCCTCCTTGCGAGTGGATCACGGCATAACACAATGCGTTGGTAAAATCTCGACACAAACCTCCAAGTTGGACTACCCCTCCAGCACGAACATTAAATATTAATCGTACAGCTGATGGAAAGGTGCAGTCGGGTGACGGGTTGTCGTGACGAAAATGCGTATGTGTGGGATGTCTATGCCCGTCCTCAAAGAAGCTGGTCTTGGGGACCTAGTAATAACTATCCCTCATGTGAGTACTAGTGTGAATACTATGCCTTTTCAAATCTTACCAATCTCCCTTTTACAGGCCGAAGCTGAAAAGTCGTTAATAGACGTACGCGACGCGTTTCTCTAAACATTTTTCAATTGATTAAGATTGATATGCTAGAGCAATGCGACGCGATATCCGGCTCACAAGGTTTCCCATCGATTACTGCCAGGCTTTTTTGATGACGCGTGACACGGTGTTCACATGTATTGTCAGTGTTTTTCGCAAGGGGTACCCGCTCGGGAAAAAAATGTACAAGAGGCCACCTTACGCCTTCAAGGCCCTCACAGACCCTCCCCCCCTCCCGTGGGAAGTTCACACGCTCTAGGGGTATGCCAAATTTAGTAATTTTGTTGCTGTACTAACAGCGGACGAGCAGAACACGTATCGCAGAACATCCTAGGCATTCTACGGACAAGCGGATGTGATATTTAGATATAAAAAACAATCATTTTGTGTTAGTGTGAGAGCTGGTGGCACTGCTGCATATGTCACTGCAGAACCAATCTGCCCCGGGTGCATCTAGCAAACCAACACATTCAAGATGAGACTATTGTGCGCTAAGCAAACTCAGTAGTTGTTGTGAAACAATACTATCATTGTAAGTACCTAAGCAAACTGTAGGTAGTTACATCAGTGAGTGAATACGAGGTGCGGGAGAAGAATCATACACACCTCAGTAGTTGTTGTGAAACAATACTGAGGTGATCTCGAGGACGTGTCTAGGTAAAATATGAACTGTAGCGTGCTTAGTAAGAGACAGAGGAACAACGACCGGTAGAGTACATATGGTGCAAGAAGAAAAGAAGCTCGTGTAGCGTATGGCATTGAAGGTGAAACAAGATAACGGCAAGAAAGGTCATACCACTGCCAATACACCCCCTCGCCAAGATGCTACTCGTGTGACACTAACTGCAGTCCCTCGACGTGCTTGACAAACAAGGGACATGGCAAGGCCTTCGTCAGAATATCCGAGACATTCTTGTGAGATGGCAACCAGTTCGGGAGAAAGACGCCATTCTCAATATACTTGCAAATGAAGTAGTAGTGAATGTCAATATGTTTAGAATGGATGTGAAAGCGTGCCTCCTTGGACAACGCAATGGCGCCGGTGTTATCAACATAGAGGACGATGGGGAGAGGCATTGGGACATGGAGGGCTGTAAATAGGGACTTCAGCCAGATACCCTCCTGTATCGCATGAGTAACGGCCATATATTCAGCTTCCGTTGAAGAGAGCGCATGTGTGGACTGCTTTTTGGAGACGTGTGCGATGAGGCCCCCCGGCAATGAACCAGGCGTACCCAGAGATGGAGAGGCGATCATCAGGTGAACCTGCCCAGTCAGCGTCGCAATAACTGTGAAGTTTCTCATCTGTGCAATCACCCCCGTAGTGAGCACGGTAATTCTGCGTCCCACTGAGGTATTGAAGAAGGCATTTGGCTGCTGCAAAGAAGCGAGGTGCAGGGTTGGTGCAGTGCTGGGCAAGGGCGTTGACGGCGAAGGAAATGTCAGCTCTGGTGCACACGGAAAGGTATAGAAGCTCCCCCACGATCTTACGATAACGAGTGGGGAGATTTGGGATGTCGTCATGGACGTTGGATGTGAGACTGAAGGGATTCTTGGCATTGAGAGGCAGCTGGACTGGGTTACAATCGAGGAGGTTGTATTTGTCGAGAAGGTGAGTGATGTATTTGGCTTGATGCATCCATAGTTGACGGGTAGAACGCGAGCGCTCGAATTGGATGCTGAGGAATTTTGAGATGGGTCCCAAGTCCTTGATTCTGAATCGTTGTGCGATACAACCCTTGACATATGCGAGGAAGGGCTTTGAGTTAGAGGTGCCCATCCCATCGTCAACATGCCACCCGATGATGCAGAGAATGTGACCTGCGGAGGGAGTGGACTTGTCATAAATGAAGACAGCGTGATCTACAGCGCAGCGAGTGAAGCCGAGTTCCATCATGATCGCCCTCACCTGCTCGTACCATTCCATGGCTGATTGCTTCAGACCATAGATGGTTCTGAGCATGAGCCAGACGAGTGTAGCCCAGTCGCCTTCTTCAAAGCCCTTGGGCTGACGCATGTATATCTCCTCCTTTAGGACTCCCCAGAGAAAAGCGCATCTCGCATCAAATGTGTCCAATTCCCAGTCATTGCGACATGCTAAAGCTGCTATGAAGCATACTGATGCTGTTTTGATTATGGGTGCAAAGGTAGCTCCATAGTCGACTCCGGGAATCTGTGAAAAGCCCTGTGCTACCAAGTGTGCCTTCTGGACTGGCCCCCCCTTGTTATCCTCCTTGAACTCAAGGACCCATCTGTTACCTATGGCCTTCTGTCCCTCGGGCAGCTTCACCAGCTTATAAACGCTCATGTCCTTCATCGTCGACAGTTCAGCCTTCATGGCGGCAAGCCAGAGTGCGTGATCAGAGCATTGCATAGCCTCGTTGTATGTGGCGGGAGGGATTGCCATATCGTAGTCTGGGTTAGCGGGATTGCGTTTGCGGTTACTGCAAATCGCGACATGAGCTTGTTCCTCAATGCAGGCATTGGCCATAGCCTCTGTGACGTCGACGTTGGACTCGATGTTGGTGAGATCCTCTGGGATGACCTCCATGTGATCGTCCAGGTTCATCCCCTCGCGAAGTGAGTTTTCCACAGCACGATCAGCACGGGCATGACCAAGTGCCATCAAGCGCACTTTGGATGCTGCAAGTTCATCTGCGAATAATTGCCCTGCTGGAGTGTGAATTCATGTGCGTGTCGAGCGACGTGGTTCAGCCACAGGAGGAGAGGATGGAGGAGGAATGGAGGTAGGCGCTGGGGCCGAGGGAGTGACAGGGGCAAGAGGTTCATCGTCCTCACCGTCAGAGTCAGTGTGATGGGTGACACATGGCAGGTTTTCGTCGAAGATGATGTCCTGTGCAATGAAGAACACACCGTTGTCCCTAGCGCGAAGATGGTAACCTTTAACTCCTTCTGGGTAGCCCATAAAAATGGCAGGACGAGAATGCGGGCCACCTTTGGTCTGAAGTTCAGTGGGGATCCGTGCAAAGCACTTAGCCCCAAAGACACGAAGGTGAGCTAAGTCAGGCTTGCGACCATTGAGCATTTCATAAGGTGTGACGCCAGGAGGAAGGGTCGAGGTCTCACTGCGGTTCCATAGATAGCAGGCCGTCAGGGCTGCCTCGCCCCATAGGGTCACAGGCAAGTCAGCTGCTTCCAGCATGGCAAAAAGTCTGCCTTCAACAGTGCGAATCACATGTTCAGCCTTCCCGTTTTGCTGATGTGCATAGGGTGCTGAGAGCTGACGAGTGATACCTGCAGACGTCAACGCCTGAGTGAACGCTGCCCCAATGAATTCCCCTCCGTTATCTGAACGGAACACCTTAACACGTCGACCAGACTGGATCTCCCAATGCTTACAGATTATTTCCCAGGCCTCCAGAGCTTGGTCTTTGCTCGCAAGGAGTTGCAGGTTAAGGAGGTGCGTGTAGTCCTCAAGGAATATGATGAAGTGACGTTTGGCGTGTGGTGTTTCGACAGGGAAGGGACCACATAAGTCTGAGTGGATGAGGTCAAGCATGGCAGGTGCCCTTGGCGTCTTGGAAGGTGGATACGGCCGACGGGGGTGCTTGGCCATGATGCACAGCTCACAGGTGGAGAGAGGAAAGGATGTATCAACCTTTGCTCCAGTGGAGAGGAGAGGAAGGCGCTTTACAGCCTCACCTCCGGGATGTCCCAGCCGAGCATGCCATAGGTCCCAAGATAAGGGAACCTTGGCGAATGTCGAGATCTCGAGATGCGGAGATGGAGTGGAAGGTGGGATGAACCGAAGATCCAGGAAGACTAGATTCCCGGTCATGGGAACTTCGCCGAGGCTATCCCTGCGATAGACAATTTGACAGCTGGGTGGGAAAGGTAAGAAGTTACATGCCCATCCCTTCTTAAGCATGCGCCCTACTGACAGTAGGTTGATCAATGCCCCAGGGGCATGGAGGCACTCTGTAAGGCGCAGCCTTTGGACTCAGTTATTGATGGTGAGTTTCGCTACGCAATCGCCTCGTCCTGAAGTGGCTAACTTGCCGTGGTTGGCTGTCTTTACAGAGACCTTCGCATCTGAGTTGTAAGTCCAGAAGTGACTGCGATCCGTTATGAGTGTTGACGTGGTGCTGGAGTCTAGGATGGTGGATAGCATCTGGCTGGTGATGCAGGCGATGTCCTCATCCTTTGGCAACGACTCACTGACGAGTTCCTCGACCACGGCACAGGACCAATCGCGTGAGTGAGAGGATGAGGCGGCTAGTGCAGATGTTTCAGTGGTGGAAGTGGAGGTTGCAGGAGTCGTCTTGGATTCGGTAGCTGCAGCAGATACGTCTTTCCGTTTACCTCCACGGTCACCCCCTCGCTCACCACGCTCACCACGGTCACCTCTGTCACCCTCGCCATGGCGCCTTGCCTTCCATCCCTCTGCCGGCTTGCATGCAGTGCTCGACGTCATGTGTCAATGAGCGGGGGAGTCCAATGCATGCTGAGTTTTCACAAGGCACCCCCTTTGGGTTTTGCTTGTGAATTCATACCCCGGTTGCTGGATTCGTCTTTCGCTCGGGCTGATTGTGTGTGACGGCGGCGTTGGCGTACTCTGACCCTGGACGAGCGTTCATCTTCTGCTTGCCCCATTGGCAATTCGCCTCTTCAGTGAACGACGTGGCTACCTCCTCAAAGGTTAGTCCTGCAGCTGGGTTGGGGCTTGTTGTTGCAGCTGACGATGTTTTCGCCATAGTAAGGCTGCGAAACACGACCCACTGAGGCGTTTCAGGAAGTCCATTGAGGAACATGAAGATACTTTCTCCATCCGTGAAGGTGACGCCCATCTCTGCAAACCTGCGACGTCTGTTCTCAAACACTCCTAGGTACCGTGAGGCATCATCTGGATCCTTCAATCTTTCGGAGAAGAGTTGGGAACGGAGTTCGTACTGTGAGGTGACGTCAAGGCAGGCAAAGCGTTTTGATAGCATCTCCCACTGCTGGCGAGCGGTCAATTTTTCACCGAGGATGTTCTGAACGACGGGTGAGAGTCTCCTTCCGATGATCGCTTTTGTCTGAGCGTCTTCCTTTATCCAGTCTTTCATCAGTGCAAGCTCTGCACTTGTGGGTTGTCCTGCAGTTGCGGCTTTTGGCATGACACTGGCATACTCTGCGATATCGTTCGGGTCTGTGCCCACGCTACAGTGGCTCCACAGTCCTTCTCCTGCAAGAGCTAACTCTACAGCTCGTCGCCAACTGGGGTAGTTGTCTGAGCCGGTCAATTCGGCAATGTGGTCGAACCTTCCCATTGCGTCGAGAGGTGTTTAGCCATTAGTTAAACATGAGTATTGAGTATTTTGCTTCGTGCGATTTCTGAGCTGATCTAGAGCTCAGGGCTCATAACCTGTGCGCTAAGCAAACTCAGTAGTTGTTGTGAAACAATACTGAGGTGATCTCGAGGACGTGTCTAGGTAAAATATGAACTGTAGCGTGCTTAGTAAGAGACAGAGGAACAACGACCAGTAGAGTACATATGGTGCAAGAAGAAAAGAAGCTCGTGTAGCGTATGGCATTGAAGGTGAAACAAGATAACGGCAAGAAAGGTCATACCACTGCCAATAACTATTGAAAACGGAATCAGCCACAGTGATAGAGGAATGCTGGAACAAGATGAGTACCCATTGATTGCATCTATTGGAACTGCATTGCACCATTTCTCCAGATTCTGGCCCTTGACACCAGCAGTATTCTTCTTGTGGGTCTTCAGGCTGAGTGTCTGACACATTCAAACCCTGCTCAGACTGCACACATGGAACACAGGAACTTGAAATGACGCCATTCTTCACTTGAAGAGAGCTGAGGCGTGCTGCTGAGGGAGGAATCTTGATAAACAGATGAGTGGTTGGCACAGAAGGTATGTCTTGGCTATCACTTGTGTCAGACAAACTTCACGGACGCTTATCAAGCGATATGGCCCTGGATGACGGTTGGGTGGAACTTGTTTGTGCAGAGTTGGGGATCAATGTCAACACATCACTGCTAGACACCGTTAGATGCGGTGATATGGTGGACAATGGAGTGGACAGTTGTTCATCCACCTCATCATTGATAACTTCAGACTGGAAATCGAGAGAGCACACAGGGGCTTGAGGCACCTCTTCAGACTCAGAGGCAGCCTCAGAATCACTGTGGAAATGAGAAAGTAGTCAGGCCGGATTAGTGTAGGAACAGAATCTATATGCGGGATATAAACAGATGTCGCATATGATGTATGTATATCCCTGAGTGTTAGGTTAGTGAGTGGTTCTCCTTTCTCAGTCTAAACAGATACCACATAGATAAGTTATGCGGAGGTAGATTTGCCACCCTAGTAGCTAATCTGATTGCGGTTTTGGATTTGAACATTTGATCCAGACATCCGAATCATATCTGCATATGCATAACAAATGTATCTGATTAGACTCTGCAAGGAATATACATGAGGTCCATATGCTTCCTAGGATTTGCCATCCGGTTGCCCATAGCTTCTTGCTTGCTCTTCTTTTCGTTCACTACACCCCACACCCCACATCGATGTACGGGTCCCAAGGCTCTCAGCGACGCCCTAGTGGTGTTCCTGTATATCCTAATCAACATGGTGTTAGCGAAGACCATCAGTCTCAGATGATGGGTCACAATCCATACCAATTCAGCCACAACCAGCCCTGTCTGTCCCCACTGACTGTGCCCAATAGCAGCTTGCCACAGCACAACGACTTCTTCAGCGGACCAGTGCCTGACCATGCAATGGTAAGAGCCAAGTAATTTGAAACAGTGTAGAAAACTCACAAACATATTATCAGCCAGGGGGAGATGCTCTGAATCCCTCACACTCAAATGAGCACATGGGAAGGTTGTCAGGCAACAATTCGAACATACCAGACATACCATTTGCTCCCGCTAGAACACCTTTCTCATCAAGCAGTGAGCCATGGTCACACTCGCATTCCTTGGCACCAAGCAGCGGACATGACCATGACTACAATCATTTTCAGCGACCTCAATTAAATGTGGGGATGCACCCATACCAATGCAGTTCACATTTCCAGGACCAACCTGGAGATATGCAGCGATATGCAGGGTCCTAGATAGCTCCTGCCAGTGCCAGTGAAGTCGCACACCTGTCCAAAGGCATGCATCAGTTTTATGTCAAAGTTACAATAACAACCAACACACTCATGGCTAGAATCAATTCACAAGAAGCAATGATGCAGGCTCTTCAGGCAGAGGTGGTGCAGCTGCGAGAAGACTACCAGCCTGGCAAGGCTGCTGGAAACAAGAAGGGAGCCACAAGGAATGTTTTGAATGAACATCCAAAGTTAAAAGTAAGTCATGTGTGTGTTCATCAAGAGATCGAAAGACTTACTGTGCTGGCAGGCCATAATTCACACCATGTTTCCAGATCTATGTAACATCCCTTGATCACTCAGTAAAGCGGCATGTGCCGAGCTATTAAATAATGTGAGACCGTTAGAATATGGTGAGGCGTGCAAAGTAGTCAAGGGGGAAAATATTTGGCACCCAGTGTGGAAGGATAAGGTAGATGATGCTGTCAACGCCGCTTTCATCCAAGAGGTCATTGATCTAGTCTGGGAAAATGAAAAGGTGAGTCAACAAAGAATATGATCGATTGAAGACTTACAGCTGAAACACGACAGCGATTGCATGAAGATCCAAACTCCAAACCTGAGATACCAGATGGTGACTACGACCGTCAATTAATCACTGACTGTGCAAAATCCTATTTTCGCAACATCCACAAACAATATCTCGAGTCAATTGATGACATCAAGTCTAAAAAAGCAGAGGAGCATAAGAATAACTGGCGGTGATGTGGGCGATGTGCAACAGTCAGTCTCTGTGCGATAACAACATTCACATAATATCTAACTTACCCAGGTCACAAAAACCCGTCAAAAAGCAGCAGCGGCCTTTCAGAAGGCTACAGGGCATGAAGGTGTCATGGTGATGCTGACACAGATTTTGCATCTGATGTGCTCACCTGCAAGTCAGGTGATGTCTCCGCAGACACCATCAACAGGCGGAAGGATGCTGAGGCAGGAAAAGGTGCCTGGATGGTCGAAGGTGCTCAATGGAGAAGTCCAGATGTAAGCTTTGAAGTCAACTTCAAATATTAAATATACTAAACTTGTTGATGAGACAGTTTGTTGCCTTCGTTGGTTGGTTGGCACTCAAGAAGTCCAGGGTTAGAATGATGGGGATTCTGATGCCGACGACGATGAAGGACTTGAAGAGCCAGCACCCAAACACCACAAAACTGTAAAGGCATGCAAAAACAGCTAGCAAGGCATTGCAAGCCACTCTCGGCAGATGGAACTGCAGATGCAACCATAATACTAGCGCATATATAGTGAGGAGGTGCAGTGGGACATCAGCAAATTCCATATTGTTGGGCGGATCAAGTACTTCCTCTGATAGGAATGGATCGGGGTCATCTTCGTTGGGGCCAGTATTCAAACTTTCGAAACTGTCTTGATCTTGATCATCGAAGTTTGCATCTACATCAATATCAACATCATCATCCAGACCTTTGTCTACTTGGTCCACATGCTCCACATCTTCATCTCGCATCTCCTTGAAGGTCCTTGCAAGTTGCCGTTCAAAAGCATGTTGCTCTGGGTCAACAGGGAGTTGGTGTGCATCATGAGGTGTCAGGGGCCGAGGCCCAGTGGCTGTCGCATTGTCATACACATCAAAGTGGTCAATAGCTGCAATAAGAGCCTCGGGACTGCGCATATTGGGACCTAGGTTAGGCAAAGGGCTACTGGGTGTTGCAATACCAAGATCTTGCTTCTGTAAGTACCCTGTAATCGAGGATGGCATCCTCCAAATAATCATGAAAGCCGTGAGATAAAGGAGGTATAGGTTTGTGTAGTGGAACTGTAAAGCCTTGTGGAACAGGTCCAGCATCTGTGTGAGCCCCTAGGATGACACATTGTCCAACACGCGTAAAGTTAGCCTGATCAACACAAGTTTTGTCAACCAGCTGTCCAGCGTTACTGCAGGGAAGAATGTTAGTGTATGTCCCATAGAGCGAGGAAACAAGTGCAGGAGCCACAACGAATGGATTGACTGACCTCTTGTTTGGTTGTTGCGTAAGATCTTGAATTTTTGCTAGAAATAGTAGGAAGAACTCACTGTTTCCTGGGCCTGCAACCAGTGGGTAAGTATTTCCAGCCTCTCGGTCTGTGTTTCACTGGTGTCTGGACTCTCTGAAGTACTAGGTTGTGACTTCGACTGCTTGAGAGACCTTTGCATAGAAATTTCAATGGTCTACATAGTATACAATTAGTTAGCCTTAGTTTAGTTTTACAAAAAAACTTACCAAGGGCCCCGGTCTTCTGCACTCGAAAGTGAATTTGAAAGTTTTGAGTTGCGCAGGCAGCTCGAGTTTGATCGTGTCGTGGTCTGCCATGAGAGCGCTTGAGTACTAGTAGTATGGACTTGGCCAAAATTTTGAAAAATCATCTTGAATTAAGTCTAGCCTAAGCAGATGTTGAAAGGTTGAATTTGCAGGACTGAATAGTCATGGAATAGCATGTATAAGCGGGGGTCCGCAAAGATGTGATAACAAAGTCTGAAAAGCCTCTGTTTACATCTGTGGCTGTGGGCTGAAGGAACAAAATTTCCGACACCTTGGATTTACGTCTGATTACAAGCAAGGTACGTTTAGAGTCGTGTTACATATGTTGTCTCCCTTTGATTAGGGTCTGGCTAAAATCTCGTTTCTGCAGTGAATGTCCTTGCAATTGTGTGCCGTCTGCAGCAGTAGGTACTGACATCCTAATAAAATTAGGTTCAGATAAGCGCTCATTTCACCACAGAGAGAGTTTTGTACAGCCGTTTGCGCAACCTTTGCTTTTTTATTTGACATTGCTGGGGTGTTCAGAGCGCACGTTGGGTCTTGATCAAGTTGATTAGCTCGATTATCATATCTGTAATCTCTTTGCGCAATCTGAGACAATCTATATTGATACAGTAATATATATTTGATGCTCAGACTGGTGTTTGGACGCAACAGGAGGTATTTTGACACCCCCCAAGGTTACGCCAATAAGGACCTCTGGGGGACCCCCCCCCCCTCCCCCCCTCATGTTCAGCATTTCCTGAGCGGGTACCCCTTGGTTTTTCGATTAGTTTCTTTTCTGACCTCTGTTCTCTCAGTCCTCTGTGCCCCTACACCGCGGTGCTCTCGCACCCCCCTCCAACTGCACTCCTCCACTTCATGTCTTCATTCTTTTGCAACTCCAACTCCCAACCCATCAGTGAAGTAACTGAACTCCAGCAACGCCCAACATGAACCAACTGTTCTCGTCATCGCCCTCATACCATTGAAGTCTCCGCAGTGCGAGACACAGGTATATTCTTCTAGTGTATTTCCAATATCCGTCATTCATTGATTTATGTGCAGGTACTATTTGTTGCTCGACATCCCGAACATGTCCATGACAAGGTGAAACGAATGCAGCAGCAGCAAAGCTAAGCTCGGGCATCGACATCGCAAACTCAGCCTTTTGATACTGCCTCAACGTGCATGACACCTCCTGCCCTGATGTTAATACTACCCCAAATGTAGCAACACCGACCATGCAGTCACCACCCATTCCCTTGTGGGTTCATTTCGTCCTTTTCTCTGTTGTGGATCTCCTCTGCATAGGAGTGGTCGCTGATACAGACATATTGTCATTGGTTCTGGTTCATGATCTCTTTCTCAATGTATTTAGCTTATAGTCCATCAATGCCATCCATTTAGCATTTCCATGACATCCTATGTGTGATAGAACTTCAATGACATTTCCTTATTTTCTCTCTGTGAACACACTTAAATGGGGTCAACGCCCTCAAACCATGGATCACTGAGCAGTTCAGCGGCACTAGCCCTGTTGGCAGGATCCAGATGCAAGCACCTCCGCATCAGGGTGGCCATGGGTACCACTTCTTCCTCCCCTATGACGTGGTAGCATCCGATGGCCCACTCAATTGGAAAATTCGGGATTGGTACCCTCCGCTATAAGATCACCTGGATGCATGAAATTAAAAAACTGGCACCAAAAAGTAAGGTAATGCTCACAATCTGCTTTAAAGAACTGGGCAGATCGTTGACCAGCAGTAAGCTGCTCTGGGCTGAAATCTTCCTCTGTGTAAGATATCATCTGATGTAGCTGAGAAGTTGTCGGATCAAGGTTAAGTTCTGGCAGTGGTTCTAATTTGAAAAAATGGCGATGGGTGACAATTTCAAAGATCTGAGGAGGGTTCATTTGGGAGGATGTAGCAGCAGACCTGAAGAAAAGTACTGACCAAACATCCAAATGTCCATATATCCACCTTTTCATTCCATGGTGACCCTATGATGATTTCAGGTGGACGAAGATCAGGTGCAGTGATCTCATCAGTGATGTGGGTGGTAATAGGCTGGGCTGTGGAACTTCAGTTCAGACAAATGAGGTATCAGTGCAATGATAGACTTGCCACTGCCAAAGTCTGCAAGTATGAATGTCCTCTGCATGGCCTCCTCTAGAGTAGGTACTGGAAGTGGCTGTGACACTGCAGTCTGCATCATCCCATCATGAGACTCTTCTGGAGGGTGTCGGCAAGATGGATTGGACTTGAGTAACTTGTCCAAGTCAGCAGTAGACATGCAAGTATTGAAGAAGATGTTGGAGAGGTGTAGATCAGTGTGGACTATGCCACAGCTGTGTGCATGGGCAATTCCACGGAGGATGTGTAGAAGGATGCATTTAGCAAGAGGGAGAGGGAAGATTGGGCCACAAGTTTCATCCAATTTGCTTACATCTCCACCTAGGACCTGGGTAACAAAGCAGAGGTGTTCCCCTGCACTTCCTTTTCCAGGGATTACAAAGTCAGATAGGAGTTGAAGACAGTGTGGGTTTGGTGGGGATGAAACCTGCTTGAGGATTGTCCACTCTGGAAGGTGGTTTTGTCGGAACAGATCAGTTGGTTTGCCAATAAGTATCTTGATAGCAACATATGAATTGTTTCTAGAAGATACCAGCATTCAGAGTTGTCAAAAAGAACCAACTCTTGGCATACACTGTGTCATGGGCAAGCCAAACACTTGAAGTTGTACCCCATCCTAGTTTTCTGCAAATGATGTAGCGGTTGTTGGGGCCAATTGCTTCATGAAACTCAAGCTGTGGCCAGCCAAAACCATTCTGAGCTGGCAACCCGAGTGGCTCCTCAATAAATGTCTGAGAGCCTACACGAAATTTCATTTTCCCATCAGCATCAATGGTCCGGGAGACATCTGGTTGAACATGATTGGGGCTTGTGGAGAAAACCCCCCTTGTCTTAGGCCGAGGAACACAAATCGAGTTCACAAATCGTTTGAAACGAGGGAGAGAAAGGCACATATTGTTGTGACTCGGAGAGTAAGCAATCGCAAGAAAGGGGCCTTGCCATAAATTTGTGACGAATCACCACTGTTTTCAAGGTTCCCACGCGTCGTGACTAGGGATTTGGATCTGACAAAACTTGTCAGTCTACATATTATGTAGTGAGGCGCGACTAGACTTCAGTCTTTGTGCAAGTAGCACGAACTCTTTTCTTCACACCGTGCTTGCATTTTTTTACCTGAGCAAAGATTCTTCGCGTTTCGCACAAAATCAGAGTTTTGCCGTCTCGATTTTCTTAGGTTTGTATCTACCTCAATTTGTACACAGACGTATATCTGCACGTATCTACCTTATTATTGTCGATTTTCACTGGGCATGAACTCGCACCGTCAACTCGTCCAGTACGGTGACCTAGAACAATCCCAACAAACCAATGGCGCCAGCAGCTCAGCAGTAGCCTCTCATTCCCGTCAATCGCCTCCATCCAAAAAACGCAAGAGGTCAAACCAAAAAGCCAAACGCCCCAGAAAAACTGCCCACTGGGATGAACCAGGAGACAATCAAATGAACTACGACGACGCTAGTGCCCATGATGAGGATGGTGAAATTGAAGAGGAGGAGAGTCGGGAGCTCACACATGAAGAAATATGGGACGACTCTGCGCTCATCGACGCCTGGAACTCTGCCACAGCAGAATATGAGGTATGTCCAGCAAGTGCTCTTACATTTGCCTCTCTTGACACCCTTGCAAGGCATTCCACGGGAAAATGCAAGACTGGAAGTCGACCACTGTCAAGAAATCCTCCCTGTGCGTAACCTTGTTCATGAAAAATATAATCTAATTGTGTTCAGATGGTATAACATCCCCTATAATAGTTCGAAGGAGAAGGCCAAAACATCTAACTCAACAAAAGTAGCGTCTGCATCTGCAGAGGCCGCCAGCCAGCCTGTCGCCGCTGAAGAGGAGGACTCTGCACCGCTTGATTTCGACACGTTCGTCCCATCGTATGATCCTTCGCTGCCAGTACCATCTGAGGCTCCAACGGCACCCGAGTCCTCGTTTTTCATACCTGCACCTTCAACCACCATGGTAAGCCGCGACGAAGCTTTCAGCCGTGCGCTAAGTGCGATGTACTGGGGTGGATACTGGACTGCAGTATACCATGTAAGTCTTTTGCGAGCTTGTTGCCGGGTGCTACTTACTCATCGGCCTGCTTGCAGTGCCAAAATCAGCATTCCTCTCAGGAGGTTGTCGAGGAGCAAGATCATCAGGAATACGAAGAAGATGATGAAGAAGCTCTTGAGGATGATGCTGAAGATTTGGTACCTACTCAGCGGTAATTGCCAAAAAGTCACTGGAAGGGTGCAGACCCCTAGCCGTGCTACGGAACTGAAGGTGAGGACCCAAAGTTACAGGATCATTCACTGCTCATCTGTGTGCTACCCGAGGCTGTGGCATGTTAATGAGCAATTTAACATCATTGGAATGAATGCATTTGATAGCACGTTCGAAAGATGATGAGATAAAAAAAGTGCAGTGCTTTAGGAAAATGGACTTGAAAAGCCTCGACGTGATCGCATCGTCATCAGATGAACAATGATTATAATCTTCGGGCCATCGACACCCAGACTGATGTTGAGATGTGAGCAGCCTGGTGTGCGCGCAGTCCGTTCCTCTGGGTTTCATGACAATATGATAAACAAAGATTGACGACATACAGAACTACTACTCTGACCTGATTTACCATATTTTACAAAGCAATCTCAACATCCAATCTCGCCAGATACGAGTACACATCAGGGGACATCCTATACTTAAGGATACCAGCAAACACCATCAGCGACCTCGATTTTTTCCTGAGTGCTGTCAATGTCTGCAACGAAAACATAGTGAGGTCACGAAGTATAATGTAGTTATTGAGTACCAACCATTTGCCTCGTGGTTTCTGCTGTAGCAGAATTTTTGATGGATTGGTGTACCGCCGCTAATGCCTCCATTGTCAGCGGCAAATACACTTGTAGATTGCGTTGCAAGGCATCATGCAAGTCCTTGAACTCCTCGGCTTTCCGGGTAATCTTTGCAACATCTCCATCGAGAGGAATGAGATCCGTGGACTCCATAATCTACCATAATCATCAGCATTTGGTGGGATCAGAAGACTGAGGTTGGACCGCACCTCAAGCACAACATCAAACCGTCCAGAGCTCTTCGCATTGAGCGCTTCCCTGATGCGCAACAATCTTACGGCAGCATCTCGATCCTTGCCCACTGCCCGGTTCGTGCGCTCGTAATGTCTCAAAATCTCAACAGCCGTGCGTTCGATGATTTTGCCTTTCTCTGTTTCACCTGCTGGCTGCGCCAGGGTGTTGCCGAGCGCCTGGGCGAGACATGAAATGACAGTGCCGTAATCCCCAGCGAGGTTGTAGAGCTTGATCGCCTCAGGAATGCGGTCGTTTTCCTCGGAGTCGCGGGCGGCGCGTACGAGGATCTGTTCGTTGTACTGGGCGGTGTTTTGCAGATGGAGAAGGGCAGCACCCTGTTCGATGACACCGCTCTGCAGGAGAGGTGAGCCATGTTTAGTGGTAAGTGAATTGAGAATTGGAACATACGAATCGCGTGCCATCGGGTCTAAATCCACCGACAAGCTCTTCCCAGGCGGGACCTGAGTGAGCGAGAACGATGATGCGCCTCACGAGCTCCCAAGCGGTCTCTACATTTTCTCTGCCGACGCCCTCGCCTTGGTCCGCCGAGAGACAGACACAGTAGACATACTGTAGCGCTTCTTTCGCGTCCATCTTGACGAACTGGCGTACGTATCGCCAAATAAGCATTGGCAGGCTAAGTGCGGGAGGTGAGAGTGGGGACAAGGTCACTGAAAATCTAAGTGGGTTACATGTGGGTGCAACTTATGAGCGCATACGTACAAGGACTGATGTCGGATGTTTCAGCACGAGACGGGACGCGTAGAAGCCCATGATATGCAAGGGGCGATAGCAAGGTGAACGGCCTCGATTTCTGTTTCTGGATGCTCCCACAATGCAGCCACAGACTAAGATATGATCAGGATCGAACTCGGATGTGGGTGACATGATGCTTACACGCTCAAATTGGCCGCACATGAGCAAAACACCAGGCCACACGCCCTTCTTTGCACCGTCGAAGTGGCGTTCTCCATAACTCAGGAGAACTTCTGTGAGCCCACGGAGGCCACCCTCTTCCTCTTCATCGACCTTCTGTGTGTCAGCTTACATTATTTAAGAGCCACGAGAAATCCGCACCATTGCGAGCTGGAACCACAACCAATCCTCGGTCGTCATCGTCACTTGTGGTACTGTTCGCCGCGAAGGCTCGAGTTTGCCCATGAGTTTATAGAGTGCAAGCTTGAACGGGTCTGCAGATGCAGAATGCAACATATGTGCATTGTATACTGTTTGCAAGTGGTCACGATGGGGTTTGGGTAACCTGGAGAGATGCTTGTTATATAAAAGACGTCGTTTCTCGTGGAAAATTCTTACCGTCTTTCTGGCGACTCGACCCATGAGCGGAAGTGGCTCATGAAGCTGTCTTCGCGATGTTCAATGGCTTGCTGCGACTTCAAGGCTTCATCAAGGGCCTCTTGTGCGTGACCGGTGCGTACAAGGTAGTACAACTTAGCCCACAAAGGCTGACCAGCGACAAGCTGTTTGACTCGACTGTGAGATAGAATGAAATCGTAGTATGAATTGTACTGACCTCTATCCGATCTTCCCACTGCCCGTTTTTGTAATATCTCATCAGGAGGAAGGCGCGTATTTTGTTTGCTACACTAGGGTCTCCTCCAAGGCGGGCTTCCATAGGTCTCGACTGGATCGTGCGTTCAATTATATCCCAAAACTGATCCTCAAGAGCTTCTTGTGAGCCTTTGGCAATCTGTGTCCGCAGAGCTGCGGCCTCCCGGGAGTCGCTATCCCCCAGGTATACCCGCGCGTATTTGCGCTCGAAAAGGGGGGCGTTCAAGATGTGAGCGCCTGCGTGCTCCACAGGAGGCAGAGCAGGGGTTCGCCAGTAATCTTTGCAAGCACGTGGAAGTTTTGAAGCATTTGTTGTGAGGAAGGCTGTATGCACAAAAGTGAGACACTTGACATTCGATACAGTGAGAAATACGTACCTCTGAGTTCAAGCTAGCAGCGGCTTGCATAAGGAGATGGATGATGGGACAAGATGTTCCGCGCGACCTTGCAGCGTTCAGTTCGCTGATTGCACGGTCATATGCCATCATCTTGCTTTGCATCTGGAGAGTCAAACTGGGTCCTGTGCTTGCCTGTTTCACATTGTCAATAGGTGAACACCACATATTCGGAGTTTAGCTGACCGCCAGCGCTGCCTTTCCATGGAAGCTCTTTTTCATTTCAGCAAGAGCTTTACTATCACTGGTAGCACGACCTCCCAGCTCTTCAAACACGCGTCTCTTTTTGGCCTCCCAGTCTTTGTGGCTGCGCTCCTCAAGCAGACGATAAAAATGCTCCTGAGTTTCCCTCCGACCTTCTTCTATCGTTGAAATAAGATTCTGTTCGTGAGCGTGCCGAAGATAGCCTGCGACATCTGTGTCTTGGAGGGGCTGGAGGGGAGAGAAAGTCGTCGACGTATTCAAGTGTGCGATGGAGTTGGCAAGGGCAGGGGCATCAACATGAGCCTGTGCCAAAAGGTAGTTTCTGTCGTGGACGTTAGAACAATATTACTCAGTATGATCATTTGCTCACGCTCGGTCGGCATCGCTGGATGCTCCAGGTTGTCGTGACACGAGCCGACGTGACTGTGCCTCTATCTGATCTAGTGAAAGGTTGACGGAAGGAAGATCAGGTCGTGAAAGATGCGAATTCAGAGCTCTTGACGAGTTCAGTAATGAAGAAAGGTCGGAGGCCATCGTTGGTGTTATCAAGCTCGGTGGCGTACTAGATCAAGACAATTTTTGGTTAAGCTTCAGATTTCCTCAGGCCTCCGAGCTAAGCTTCCAACGTATAAAAGATGAAAGTACGTTCAACGCTTGCTAAGTCGCCGGAGATGATGTTCGGGAACAAAAGTATGAAAAACACGTCACGGGACCATTCAGGCACTACTTAACAAAGTTGCAGTCGCGCTGCGCATTCATTAATATTATTCAAGCTTGCAAGACTGGCAATTCAAGTTGAACGCGTTAGTTCAACGTCGATTCAACATCACTTATTCAGTCCACAAATACTTATAACGCGTCTCTGACTTTATTCCTGTTCTTTCACGGTGACCATGGCGAGAAGGATTCAGAGACGAACAATAACTACACGTCCAGGCAAATTCGACCCAGAGGATGCTCGCCGTGTCAAGCACACCCGCATCGGCGTATGGGACCTCTACGAGGATCGCCAGACTGATATTCCACGCATACCAGGCTCATCAAGACTGGAGACATATGCCCAGATAGTCCAGAGCATGCCCCACGTACTGCGCATGTTAAAGGATATACTCAGCATCAGGACCAGTGTTGGCTACTACTCCCTGTATTTTTGGTAGTGGAAGTCTTAGCCTCCCTCACACCCGCCATTTCCTTATGGTACGCCCAGAAGCTTTATGTGGCTTTTAAACATTCAAATCGCGTTTGCACAGGTACTCCGGACAACTGCTGCGCCTTGTAATGCCCTCTTTGTTTCCATCTGCCCTGCCCACTTATCTCTCACCCAGGTAGAGACCGCAATAGAGTCACGGACTGTGGACACAACAGTACTCATTCATGTTGCAGTAGGACGCGTTGCCTGCACAGTTGCAACGCGTCTTCTCCAATACGCCCGAAGCCGCATCGTCATTCCCATAAACATGTCCATTAAACAATTCTATGCTGGGCACATATTCCACTCAATGGCACGCCTTGACGTGCCCACATTTGAAGACTCCGCCGTTCAAAGGCAGCTCGAGTCCGCATGGGCGTCCCCTTGGGGCACTAGCGTAGCTTGGGAAACCGTTCAGAGTTCAACGAACGTTGTAATGACGGTTTATTCGGCTGCTCTCTCAAATTTCGGTTCTATTCACAGTATTGCGCGAGCAACAAGATGGTCCCCTGCTTGCAATTCTCAGCTTCTCGCAATCTGTATTTCAATGGTACAGCACAAGCAAAGGAGTGTTTGGCTCCTTGGGTACGTCAACGCCCCGTGCTGTGAGCATTTCACTAAGCCAGACATGTAGTTTGGGCCGCTACCACGACTAATGAAGATTATGTTCGTATGCAAGGCCTTAAGCACTTGGTCGATAACCCTTCACACCGAAAGGAAGTTGTCGCAGGCAACCTCGGCGAATATGTCACTGCACGTATGTCAATGCATGTTGTCGGACAACCTCATTGTGACGCGTCTTGAGACCAGAATTTCGTGAATCCGCCAAGCGCGTCGGTGACGATGCGGGCGAGTTCCCAGAGTTGCGTCGAGCCCATACTATCAAGGATCGTTTGAGTATCGCGTCCATCCTCCGCGAACCGATGCGCGAACTACCCCAGGTACTCAATACCGACTTGGAAGTTGAGGAAGCTGACTAAATCAACCAGATCGTCTTCACCCTGCGCGCAGTGCAAAAACCAATGACCATCCCTCTCTCGTTGGCATCACTCACGCTCATCAATCAGACATCTAACTCGTTCAGCGGCCACGCTTTTCTCACTGTTCGGAGAGTCATTCTCTCTTGCGGAGCAGTTTGCCAACGTACGCAAGCTATATGAGATCGAGAACGTGCAGAATAAGGTAGTGGATGGCGCGGAACCGTTTCCCGAGAACCACAGGCTCTCAAGAGTGGTATTTCTGTTGAGTTCAGGTTGATCAGTATTCGTTACTTTCTTCAACCGTTTCTGATGCATGTATGCCAGGGATGTTTCGTTCCGATACCCTGGTGCAGGAGAGTTATGCTCTCCAGAATGTTTCGTTCACAATCGAAGCTGGTCGGCTTTGTGTAAGTACCGCATCTTTTGTGATGCTCTTCCTTACCGTGCTTGTAGGTCATTGTCGGGGTGAACGGCTCTGGAAAAAGCACAATCTTAAAACTCATCTGCCGCATCTACGACCCGACAGAGGGCACTATCTTTATTGATAACCGTGACATCAAGACCCTCAGACTAGCGGACCTCCGCGCTGCCATGTCCATTCTCTTCCAAGACTACACGCACTTTCCCCTCTCGGTGAGCCTCGCCCTCGCACATCCCTAGAAGCAAAATACCTGACGGACACACAGATAAGCGAGAATATTGGACTTGGAAACCCCGCCCTTGCACACGACTACGACAAGGTCCGCGAAGCCGCCCGTCTGGGCGGCGCAGAACATTTTATAGATAAGCTTCCTGGCGCATTCGATACCTACCTCGACCGCCCAGTTAAGGACTACTATGCGGGCCTTCCTGAAGGCACTACGACGCTATTTGGTAGATCGGTCGACTACTCCCGCGTGCGAGGTGTTGGAGGTCTCCGTGCTTCTGAGGCTTCAAGTCTCAGTGGTGGGCAGATGCAACGACTTGCAGTGTATGTCTTTCTTTTAAGCAAAATCGGGGTTCCAGTGTTGACTATTCGAATAGTTCCCGCACGTTTATGCGCTCATTGGTCTCCGAGACAGAGTCTTCCGCAGGCATGCTGTTATTCGACGAGCCGAGCGCTTCTTTGGACCCTACGGCCGAACACGGTATGCTGGAGTCACCAGTACATACCCAATTCAAGACGACTAACACTTTTCTTGAAATAGATCTTTTCGAGCGTCTAAGGAATTTGAGGGGCAACAAGACCATGATATTCTCATCGCATCGGTTCGGGAACCTCACCCGACATGCAGATCTCATTTTGTGAATTTTAGTCTGCCTCCACCTTGACAATGGTGCTAACATAGAGCTTACAGGTACATGGACGAATCTGCCGTCCAGGAAGAAGGCACGCATGATGATTTATTGAAGAGAGGGGGAGAGTATGCTCGTATTTGGAATTTACAAGCGAGCGCTTTTGTTTAACGAACCAGAGACGAACCGCACGTTATCCAATGCCACGATCATTAATCACGGAACCACTGCTTGTGCCCATACATGGAATTGTCCAGACTCCAACCCATGGCGGTGCGTGTCAGTGGATGCCATCATATACTAGTAGTGCGCCACGCAGTCGTTCACGTAAGCCAAATGTGTACAAGGACATTTCACACGGTATTCCCAAACTGTTGACGTATTCCTTTTAGCGCCTGCTTGGCTGTTTTACCAAGTGTCTCTTGCGCGGCTGTGGTCACACTTCACATGTACAATTCCACTCGAACAATTGCAAGCCGGTGCCACGCAGAAATGATACTCTTCGGCTGCATCCGATAACTGAAAATTGCATGGTGCGGTGGAGTGGCACCTCGACTCGTGGGACGAATGCTATCAAATTTAACGTCGAGCACTGCATTCGAAAAGCTGCGGCGGTCACGGTGTCTTTCCGGCTGTGAGGCAGTACAAAAACGCCTAATATACACACCTCTGCAACTTAGGGTCTACAGCAAGGCCATTTCGAACACGCATCAGCGTACGCGATAAATAGCGGTATCATAACACTGCACATTTATGAAATGATTTGATCACCACAGCCGACCGAGCGTTGGGAGACTAAAATACAGTTCTGATCTTCCCCATAGACTGGGAGGCTTGAAGGGAAATAGCCTCATGGCTGTGCGTCTGGTGATACAGTTTAGCGCTGCGAAGCAGGATAAAAATGCCGAGTAGAATCTGTAGCTCAAGATACCCACAGTGATTATCGCCCGTGCTCAACACCATCGAGCTCACTATGATGGCAGAAGAAGCTGAGCGGCCCATCATTTCAAAGACCGAACCTACTCAAACGTTTGAAGATCATGAAAATACCGATATCGTACTCGCACTCTCAGTCTTTCCCGACGGACGACATATGGTGACGGGCTCGGCGGACAGGATGCTTCGTCTGTGGGACTTGAAGGATCGCACTGTGTTGAAGAAGATAGAGGGGCATCGCGGTCGGGTACGGGCAGTGGCCGTGGCCGTGGCATCACAAGACAGACAATTGATAGCCAGCGCTGACAACGGAGAGGTCATTTTCTGGGACAGAGACACTGGCGAATCTCTCACCCCTGCCATCAAAGCCCACTCCACATACATCCGCTCGCTGGACTTCTCACCAGATGGCACGATGTTGGCGACTGGTTCGATGGACCATACAGTGAAGTTGTGGAACACGGAGACGTGGCAGCAACAAGGAAATCCA
Organism: Suillus subalutaceus; assembly: GCF_016647625.1. NCBI lineage: Eukaryota > Fungi > Basidiomycota > Agaricomycetes > Boletales > Suillaceae > Suillus > Suillus subalutaceus. The sequence goes on from NW_024540346.1 coordinate 36,202, forward strand.
ATCAATTGTAATGCTGAAGTCTACAGCGTTCGGTATTCGCCATCGGGAGAACTACTTGCCATCGCGACAAACTCTGACATCCAAGTTTGGAATCCACTAGGAACAAGAAATTGCATAGCGCACTTCAAGGACCACATGCACAAACTCTATGTGGGGATCACCTTGCCACTCGCCTGGATGCCCGATGGCACACGGCTTCTCTCAGGCGGGTGTAGATTGGATCCAACCATAAGGGAGTGGGATATATTAACCGGGCAGCAAGTTGGTGATCCATGGAAGGGCCACAACCACGACATCAACGCCATTGCCGTGAACTCTGATGGTACTCTGGTCGCCTCCGCGTCTACAGATCACCATGTTCGCCTCTGGCAACTATGGGATCGAAAAAACCATCGCCATATTCCGACACTCTAGCTTGGTGCGCTGCATCACATTCTCCGCGGATGGCAAGCGTATCCTTAGCGGAAGTGATGACAAGAAGATCTCGGAGTGGACAATACCCGAGCACTCTGCATGTGATGTTAAGGCATGTGCATATTCTTGATTCATACGACTTGTTGTGACCTTCTTCATGCAGATGCTCACTATAAACACGATGGCACGCAATGCATGCATAACTGGGGACTTGTCCAAAGCTGAAGAGCTGCTAACACGAGAGATCGACGCTGTTGCCAACAACTACAACTCCTATGCCAATCGCTCATTTGTTATGGCGCGAAAGCATAATTGGGACCGCGCGCTTCATGATGCTTCCAAGGTTAGATAGACTGACCTATGATGGCCCTTTACTGCAAGCTGATTTTGATCGTGACATAGTCCGTCGATATCCAGCCCTCGTTCGCAGGCTACATCTCCAAGGGCATTGCCCTCTGCGGGAGAAAGCAGGTCCGGGACGCGATCAAAGCATTTGACCTCGCGTCCATGTTCACGAACGGAGATAAGGCCAATCATTTCCTTCTTTTGATCAAGGTAGGTTAAATGATTCTTACATATTCCATGCTTCATGGTTGTTTATTGTTTTCAGGCCGCGGCACTTTTCAACGCAGATCAACACGAAGAGGCAATGCTGCGCGTCCAAGAGCTGGCTAAAGCTTGTCCGAGTGCTGATACTCGTGCATGTTGGGTCGTGGAGGTAACTGTATTATATACTTATTCAAGCCCAGGCCAGTGCATTAACTAAACTTCACACCACCAGGCATTTCTACATGTTCAACTCGGAAGCCATGCCAAGGATGTTGCGCGTCACAACGAAGCTGCCAACCACTTCACTGCCGCTGTCAACACCAGCGGTTCTTCATCTAAATTAGCTATTCATTCCAAATACGAGGACTTTGTCGTGGTGCGTTGATATGAAACAGCCAAAAATGCTTTTCACGACCAACTACATGCTCTTTTGCAGCTCTTCGGGTGGGACCTCAAATCCTTGTGGGAAACTGCAAACAAGGAACGCTGCCTTGCACTCCTTCAGGCAAATAAACTTGGAGAAGCCCTCGAAGCACACCGATACATGATGGACAAGTGTGACGAGAGTATAAAGGCCAACTGCCTTGATTGGTCAACTGGCAAGTTTTCTGTACTGTCAATTACGCTACAATCCTCACCCGCATTGCAGATTTCAAACAACAATGCAGTGCGTTCTATCATGCTGATGGAGACGCCGCGTTCAGTGCTAGTGATTACGACAAAGCTATCATTCGATACTCGGCGGCGATCGACCTAGCCCCTGCAAGCGATACCATCTTTATAAAACGCAGCAAGGCAAAATTAGTCATGAACTTATGGGAAGATGCACTTCTCGATGCGCAAAAAGTGCGAGAAGGATCTGTTGTCTCATGAACAATGCTCATTTTTGTGACACAGGTCATCGAACTCAACCCTTCGTCTCATATTGGATACGAGTTGAAGCATGCAGCGCTTCATGGTGCACAACGCTATGATGCATCCATCGAGGCCTTCCAAACCGTGCTTCTTCAGTTAGAAAATGCTCCCGACACGCAAACACGACGTAAGTCCTGAATAAACACATGTGTCGAGATGCTTAACTTCTTTGTACAGAAATGCGCCAGCAGTATCGCAGTCCAGCCGAAGCAGAACGTGATATCCAAGATGTCATTCACACTCAACTTACCGACACCCCACCTCGTCTACTTGACACCACCACTGGGCTCTTGCGTGATCGAGATGCGCAGATAAGCGTCTTCAAAACGAGTACAGAGTATAAAGAACTTGTCTCATCCGCGATAAAGCATACGCGCCTCCAAACAGAGCGCATCGTAGAAGTGGTGGCGACATACTTCCGTTGTGTCATGCTCTCACACCGGTGGGAAGAGAAGGAACCGCTGCTGCAGGAAATACAGGATAAAGTCGTGTACGAGTTGGAGGGAGTTGGCGGCATTGTAAAATTGCAGTCGTTCTGCAGAATTGCTCGCGAGGCACATTATCGTTGGGCATGGATGGATACATGCTGCATCGACAAGAAGAACAACACTGAGGTCCAAAAATCGCTCAACTCCATGTTTGTCTGGTATCGCCACTCAGCGCTTACGATTGTCTACCTGTCGGATGTTCCGCCTTCGTCCAAGGCGGGTGCATTGGCAAACAGTGCTTGGAATGGGCGAGGTTGGACGGTTCAAGAATTCTTGGCTCCCAAAGTCATTCTCTTTTATCAGAGCAATTGGACTTTATATCTCGACGATCACTCTCCCAACCACAAGGACTCCATTGCGATCATGCAGGAGTTGGAGGATGCAACAGGAATAGATGCAGGGACCGTCACTGCCTTCCTTCCAGGAATGACAGGTGCCCGAGAGAAACTGCAATGGGCGTCAACACGCGTCACCACTGTGCCAGAAGATACTGCATATTCATTGTTCGGCATCTTCGGCATCCACCTAAATGTGATCTATGGCGAGACGAAGCAAAATGCACTCGGGCGGCTTTTGCAGGAGATCGTGGCTCAGTCGGGTGACATCACTGCCTTGGACTGGATCGGAAAATCATCGGATTTCAACAGTTGTCTGCCAGCCAGCATCACGTCGTATGAAGCTACGGCATGCAAGCTGTCATCTCCGTCTGAAGATGAAATTCAGAGGTCGATCTCCATGCTGCGAAATAACGTGACTGCGGATTCGGCTTCGAAACTTTATACCCTGCTTAGCGATCTGAGCGCTCCTCGTTTCGCGTATCGTCGGTTACACTTGCATTGCATGGTATTCCGTGTTACGGAAGTTAGACGGAGCCAGGCTCGAGACGAACAGTCATGTTTCACATATGAAGTCAAGGCAGATGGGTTGTGTGATCTCTCGATCAAAACGGCGGAGAGACTTGTTAGCTTTTCGCCGGCACGACCCATCCTGAAGACAATCTTGCTTGTCCGTCCGTGGAACCATAATCTCCTAGATCTGCCTGCAGACGATACGCAAATCATTGAAGACGATACACAGAGCGTTAAGGATGTGTTCGTTCCCCAGTCCACTTCACAGAACGAAAAGGGGCCGGTTGTTATGGACTCTTATTCACGAGGGTTGCGATTGATTGTTCGCCTTGGGCAGCAATTCAGTGCATTTTTGCTTAGGCAGGAGCGCGGAGGAGAATTTAAGAGGATCGCATCGGATCTAGATATCATTGCACAAGTCAAAGACATGGTTTCCGTTCATAACACTATAGAGGTTAGGCAACTAGAGATTGTGTAGCAACTGCATCGTAACATTTCGAAGCTCTATGCCTTGACGCGTGACGCGTGACGTCACAGTGCCTGTGCAATATGCACATAGCTGGACTCTGCTTAGTGTCATATCATTCGAACCACTCGATCAATGAGTGTCATCACTTGAAACTTGTCACAAATCAAGACACCTGACTTGAATCGGGAAATGCGCAGTAATCAGTGCCTCGATATTCCCTGGACGAGTCATACTCAAGCTGGTGGTAGGTTCTGTCGGAAATTTCCAGGCACCATTGTGATTCCTTGGTAGACATTTTAAGGACCGATTTTCACACATGCTATTTTAATGTATTTGAATGACACACAATTATATTTTAAGACCTTATAATGGTTGCCACTGTCCATTGTAAGGCATCAGAATGGCTGTGTTGTGACACGTGAGGGGCGGACCTTGAAAGGCATCATAAGGCATCGTAATGCTGCCGAAAATCTTGAAACAAACAAAATATCATTTGAGTGTGCCACGTGATCTTTTAACATCTCATACCAACTTGTTATTTGAGTACTCTACTTATTTTGCTATTGTAGTTATTACATTACTATCTAACTATCTAATGATGATATCTATTACATTACTATCTAATCCTAATCATTAACTTACTATCTAATCATTACAATTGTATTACTACTATTTTATTGTTGTAGGTAGGATTTGAACTCTAGACTTTAACCTTATTAGTTAGTAAGGACCATAGTATTGAAGGGCATAGTTACCCCTTGGCCATAGGGCCAATACATAGTTAGGAACCCACTTACCCATATCAACATTTTAAGAGCCTTATAAGGCAGCAAGCGGTGATAGTCAAGTGATAGTATGCAGCCCTACAGTGGATACGAGTGCGTAGATGTCATGTATTTGAACCTAAATACATGAAGGGAGAACAAATAATGTGCTAAGATAACTGAAACAACAGTATGGGATAGTAATATTGTCAGCAGAATCACTTTGTATACTTTGTAGTTGCCTTCTTGCTGCAACCACTGACACACTTAGTCTTTGGAGCTTCTGTAGGCGTGTCTTGGGCGGCTGCCTGTGCTGTAACACAGCCCTTACGACGAGCAGGTACTTGGAACCCGTTGTCAGTGGTGCAGGTGCTGCGGCAACAGAATCGGCAATGTTGTTGTCGGTATTAAGTGATAATTGATTTATGCTGAAATGCAGCTGCATCGATGTAGAGACTCGATCCTGGGTAGCCTCACAATGGCACATATTGCAACATAGGTCGAGTCTACAGTATCATGCATGTAACACGACACTTGCGCGATAAACGCGACGTTCGCGCGACGCGCGCGACTTAGGCGACACTTCCGCAACATAGGCGACACTTGCGCGACTTGCGCGCGCTTTAGGCGAATTTTCCCGCGCCTAAGCGCTATAGGGCGCCTGACTTCCCACTGTGTTTTCCCATGTCCAACCAAGTTCCCAGGTATGCATTTCTCCATTTATCATTTATTTCAACATCGTACCATGTTTATTTTCACTTGGTACACATTTTTCATTACACATTTTTTTACTTTACACAACACACATTACCACGGACCACCACCATCATAGACAGTCACCATCTCCGAGTTTTTATTATGTTTTGAATAAATCATCGCAAGCCCTAGTAGCAGTTAGCTCTAGTGGCCATATCCGCATCAGTTGTCTTATCAGCATCTCAGTACACGTCTTAACATCTCACTATCGCTCGCATACCGCTTTCACCCAGTTCCGCTTTTCGACGCGCGACTTTCCCGCGCTTCGCGCGCCTATAGCGCCTTTGTTCCCGTGCTTTCGCCTTATCACGCGCTTTGCGCATTCCCCCTAGAGTTGACCAGTGGATATTTGCTTTCTCCGCTTCCCCTAAGGGACGAACATATCGCACTCATATTTTCCTCCCTTCAACAATTATATCAGCTGCACCCTCAGCTGAGTTGAAGATCCTTCATCGAAGCGGATGTAACACGCATCTGACTAACAGACATCTGAGTTGACGAAGTGAAGTTCATGGTGGTTGAGGTGGGATGGTCATCATGGACGACAGCAGGGATTGCAGGTGTCGAAGTGGAGACAGTGGAAAGGGCAGAAAGGGCAGGAGAGGGTGCATGTGCACTAGAATGAGATGGCGAAGCATTGTGGGGGACAGAGTCAATGTTGTCGAGTTCCTGTAAGAAATCATCCTCCCAAGTGCGAGGTGCAGCGGCAGGCACCACAGTAGATGTAGGTGCACTAGGTGCTGCAGTAGTATTGAAGACTTCTTTGTTGAAATACTCCATCATGCTAATCGCCCATGGTGTGCCTTTGAGTAGGCGTTCCAAGTAGAAATCGAAGTCTTTCTGGTAGTCGATTTTGGTCTCGGCCCCAATCGCAGTAAGTTCGGTGTCATGAGTCAATAAGAAACGTGCCTGAACGAGTGAAAACCAGCAATGTAAGGTAAAGAACATATGATATGCTTACCAAGATAGCTGCACCTGCAATCATACCCTCTGAGACACTCTGTGCGCCCATGTGCAGACCTCTGCCTTTTGGATGCCCCCGGGCCTTTCCACCAAGTATTGCCTTCCCAAAGACTTCAACGCCGACAATCTAGAACAAGTAGAGTTGGGCAATGCTCGTGTACATTGATCAGCGGTACTCACTTTGACGAGGACCATAGACTTAAGAAACTCGTCAGCTGCCATGGCATTGGGCTTTGCAAATAATACAGGTGCCAGATGGATGAAGCCGCCCTCGCCATTCTTCTTCAGTAAGCCAAGGAGGCCTTTGTTGTGTTCCTTCTTTGATGGTTTGTCGGCAAAAAGACTGGGATCGAGCTTGAAAGAAGAGACAATGATCCCTGCGCAGTCCTTGATGCTGTGCAGGATATTCGACCTCTCGGAGCTGACTGCAGCACGAAACTAATGATAACAAGTATCAGCATGGTCTGGGACTTCAAAGTAGAGTATGATGTACTTACTAAGGATGAAAACCGAGAGTAGGTCTCCATTGATTGGTGCGGGTCTTTGGGTATGAACGAGTAAAGTTCAGCCATTGCACCTTTGAGTTTTTCCTCGGGAGAAGTCCAGCGAGTAGCACTGTGTGAATCAATACCAGGTTGAGGCATTGTCGGGAACAGGTCGTTTGCGACCCAGAAGTGACAGTACAATGCGTATCGCTGACCTTGATGGCTGATACCGGAGTCTAGCGGAGACGTTTTCTTGAACACGCGGTTGTGGCTACGAGCAGGAATCCCAGCAGATAGCGTAAGGTATTGTCTCTTGAGGACGCGTAATTCGGATTGTGTTGTATTGTAGGCTTGCTGGGCTATTGCGAGAGCCTACATATGTTATAACATAGGTGTATATCAGATGACATACTTTGCCAGCATTGCAAGTGTGCTTACCTTTCGAACTTCGTGCATTTGGGCATTGGCACCAGGGACTGCCAAGACCAACCTCAACTGGTCGAGGTCACTCCCGGTGAAGAGATAAAGGCTGCTGCCAGTGCAAGACAGCAGAGAGCAGGGGGCAGTATGAGCCCAAAGGACTTCTGACTAGGCTAAGCTCAAGAGAGAGAGAGAGAGAGAGTGTGTGTGTGTGTGTGTGAGAGAGAGAGAGAGAGGATATGAAAATGTCACTCCAGACAATGAGGCAAAGACTGTGTATCAGGAGCTTTATAGTGAGCTATTGAGCTACTACTAAAACTAATAAGCTGCAAGTCTGGGGAAGCTACTGAATCCTAGAAGGAGAGCTACCAGAAATATAACTGAAAGTCTAGCTAGTGAGTGGAAGTGCAGGGCGAAGATTTGATGATTATGTAAGCAGTAAAAATGCGAACATAAACAAGGGAAAGTAAGAGTAAGTAAGGCTAAGTAAAAGTGTCAGTCTGCACCCAGAGAGAATCCAATCCCTACACTGGATTGGTCACTGTCTGATCCGTCAGAGCTATTGGACTCATCTGACGTGACTGCGTTGATTTCAGCTTCGAAATCTTCACCATCATCTGGTCCAGGTCTATGGTTGCACGGCATGGCAATGACAGTCTGTAGAAGGAAGGTATCTGGTGTGAGCAGACAGGACACAATGATGAGACAAACAGTTACCCTATATAAATGTTGCCCCAAGGGTGCCGACAGCCTCAATAACTCGCATGCAGGGCAATTACATCGCTAAAAACATGTTAGCCGCATTGTAGTGTGCATCAAAACTTGCCGAGGTGTCTGTATGCTAATGAGTGCAAACACTGTGTAATAGGGCAGACCTCACCTTACAAATGAATGGTGCCCTAACCATAGGAGGAGATTCTGGTGACATTATGTTCTAATAGATGGCGGCTCGTGAGAGCCACAATAAGATCGTTTATGTAGTGAAGAGAAAACATTTTACTTACCAAGTTTTTTACACAAGTTGAGCAATCACGGCAGAAAATACTGTTACAATGTAAGAAAGAGTAGGCGAGTAGAAAGAGACTTACTGGTCCAAGTTTTTTGCACGTGTTGAGCAATGACGGCAAAGCCTACTGGTACAATGTAAGAAAGAGTTAGCAAGTAGATTCAGGGGGAGGGGGCTTACCGGTCCAAGTTTTTTGCACGAGTTGAGCAATCGCGGCAGAAAGTACTGTTACAATGTAAGAAAGAGTCAGCGAGTAGAAAAAGTCAGCGAGTAGAAAAAGTCAGCGAGTAGAAAGAGACTTACTATTCCAAGTTTTTTACACAAGTTGAGCAATCACAGCAGAAAGTACTGTTACAATGTAAGAAAGAGTCAGCAAGTAGAAAGAGACTTACTTACCAAGTTTTTTACACGAGTTGAGCAATCGCGGCAGAAAAGTACTGTTACAATGTAAGAAAGAGTCAGTGAGTAGAAAGAGACTTACTATTCCAAGTTTTTACACGAGTTGAGCAATCGCGGCAGAAAGTACTGTTACAATGTAAGAAATTCAAAGAGTCAGCGAGTAGAAAGAGACTTACTATTCCAAGTTTTTTGCATGCATTGAGCAGCGGTCTTCCTCCAGGATGGTGATGTGCTGTATGAGTGACTATGGCTGTTCTGTGCCGAACTTGAAGGCAGATGATGTTGGGCTATAGGCGGGAGAAGCAGGGGCTAAAAAAAGGTCAGTGATAGTTGAGTTAGTAGCTGGGCAGAGAATCTTACAATATGCGAGTAATACATAGTGGGATTTGGGGTCAACTGGTGTGGAAATATGAGCTGGGAAGTATGTGGGAGAATACTTTGGTGAGGATGGGGACATTTGTGCAGGTGCTGGAGTAGGATAGCAGGGCGGAAGGAAGGTCTGGTGGGAGGCTACTGCAGTGACATGGAAGAGAATGATGGAGACTGTGGACTGTAGCACGGCAATGTGAGAGAGAATGACAGAGAGTGGGGAGAATAGACTCACATTTACCATACCCAAGCCCTCATTCGAAGAAAACATATCACTATCAAGGTGGTCGACAACGAGGTGTTCATCTTGATGATCAGCGTCGGGAACCAAAATGGTACCTCGAATGAAAGAACTGAGTGGAACGAATATTGAAGATGCCCTAGGGAGGGCCTTCACACGAGTGAGCTTGAAGAAATGGTCCATTCTGCGAGAACCATTGATTCTCACAGTGTAAGGCTGAACGAGGGCAAACTCGAAAGACCCAAGGTTCGAGATAGAGCATCTAAATAAGAGTATTAGTCGAACAAAGATTGTTTCATCTGCTGTAAGCTGTATAAGGGCGTGGTCAAACCGCAGCAGCCCGTGGGAATTGCAGGTTGCACCGGAGGTGATCAGTGGTTTGCTTCCAGTCAACCATTGACTCGTAATTGACCTTGAGATAGCGGTGTTCATGAATCTGCGTAGTAAATCAATAAGAAACTGAATTTAAAGATACTGGTACATACCTGATAATCAGCTGGAAATGTAATCCAGTTCGTGAGTTGATGCCCATAGGTAGGCAGAGAGGTGTTGATGAATTCAGTAAACTTCCTCTGAAAAGCTTGAAATGAGCGATCCACTGTGCTGCGGTTCTCAAGATCAAGGATTGACACAGGATTCTGTGTTGGTGCGCCAAGCTTCACGTGACCACTGAAGGCAACAGCAATGTCTTCGTCAGGAAGATCATCTCCAAGCGCTTGCAACCGATTGTATTCGTCAACCATGTCAACACGTTCCCTCAAGAGCATCAGGGCAAATTTATGGTGGTCAACACAAAGGATCTAAGAAAAATATCATCATCAGTTCAATTTGAGATCAGTAATGAGAAACTGCAGACTTACCTGCCTGGCAACATCCTTTCCGTTTGTTTGATGATAGTAGGTGTCCTTGAGGGGGCCATGCAGCTTTTCATTGGGACGTGTACTGTAATTACACGCTGCTCTTTTGCGTCGGATATCGCGAACAATGTGCTTCCATAAGTGTGTCTTTGGAAAATTCCAGTCGAGCTTCAATTTCTCGATGTCGGATGATTCGGCGCATGTAACATAGGCCTAAAACGAATGTGTGAATATGAATGGGTAGCTATGAAGTGACAAGGAAGCACTTCACCTTGAGTTCCATATCAAAAATGAGGAGTTCGGCTTCGATTGCCGCGAGTGTGCCCTCAGTATGTACATCGAGGCCAATCAAACTGTCCAGCTGGAGATAAGTACTGATGACACGAAGTAGCTGGTGGCCCTCTGGGGAGGTTCTGGGGGTCAGAAGATTCAAACATGCATATAAGGTTTGCTTCAAGATAATAAGTGACATATATGATCGCAAAACAGCTGAAAAAACTCACTTTAGATAGGTCCTGGAACTTGTTTCCATCGGAAAATGAGATATTGATAGCAGATTTGAAGTGGTTGAGGTTGCGCCATCAAGGGAAGTCATCAATCCTGCAAAATGATTCAGATTGTGAAAAAGGCTTGGTATCAATGACTTACAGCTTCTCAAATGCTGCCTCAGCTTCACGTCCAAGCGACGCAAGGATTTTCTTCAATTCACCAAGAAGGTGCTTCCAAAGGCCGCCATGCAATGAGTGTAATCGATCAAAGCTGAGCGCATCATGTGGATCCAAATACATATGATCCAAAAGATATTCTAAGTGTGTTCTTAATATCAGCAAGTTTGAATCATGCAAAAAGTCCACCATACCTCAACAGGCCGCAATCCAAGAGCTTTCAGTAGCTCCTCACCTTGAGCTTTGCTGCACTTATAGACACGAAGCGCTTCCATTGCTTCCCCAATGGATCTAAGGGCGTGGGTCTTCGATAGATTGTGGAGCTCTTCTAATGGTACCAAGCACACGGGGCAAGGGCACTTGCCGCCGCGGCCACGTATGAGCGACATCATGCACCTTCTCAATGGGTAAGGGAAGTTGGACGGAATGAGTAGGACTGGAAGGACTTACTGTTCTTTGTAGTCAGCTGAAAGAATTAATATGACGGGAAATAGCCATCGCAAAATGTCGTTGTGGCACTTGTGCGAATACCCAGTCTTTGAGTACTGTGCGGCGTGTTCCAGGAGTTTCTTGAACGATTCATGCCATACAACACGTTTCAGTGTTGTATAGCCAAGTTTACCTTCTTCACCTGCATCCTCAGGAACCTGCAATGTAATACAGTCTAAGATTGAGTTGATATTTGACAAGTAAAAACAAAAGACTCACGATAGGTAACCATCCGACAATGCGGCCACCACCAAATGCCTCACCATTCTGAATATGTGTAAGTAAGTTCGCGCATCGTACCACGACTGGGTACCCCTTGACTGTACCAAAGGATGATAACTTTGTCTTGTCAGCGTACAGAATGAAACAAAATGGGACAGCGCCGTTGATGTCAGGAAGAGAAGACTGATATTATTCACAATGATATACAAAAGGCATGAATCTATATGTTTGACAGTATAAAACAACTAGTACGTACTTGAATATCCCACCACCTATCTCCAGTCCATGGTTCATCGAAGAAACGCTCGAACTGCGCGCCATTGTGCTTGTAAACACGACACGCATCCCAGACAAAGTGAGGTGCAAGCAATGGGTTATCCAATAAATCAAGTGCCCAGTCCCAGATAGGCCGTGCATGAACTTCGTACACTTGCTCATTCTTCTTGTATGTCACAGCAACTTCGTGTTTTGAGAACTATTTAGGTAATTAGCTATAGCGTTGAGTAATATAATCGTGTGAGAGGGTAAAGTAAAGCTGAGACGTACTGGTGTTGATTCAGCTGCGGCATTATCCCATGCCTTCGAGAGATCGGCTTCGTTCTTCAAAGTTATCTGAGCATGGCCTTCAGATATGTGCGTGATGAGACTGAGGAGTGCGTTGATTTGAGACTTGTTGAGTGCAGCTTCAATTGTGATCTCGGAAAATTCGAAGTCCCCACGCGATCTGAAAGGACGCCATGGTTCTTTGTCAACAATAGGCGCATCCTGCGCCTCTGGGGAGATGCCAAATTGATCAAAAGGTTGGAAGAGTGTCTGGCGACCAGAGCGAGGATGATATTCAGTTTTGAACTCGCCAGGGAGCTGAGCAGATGCTGCAGGCGCAGGGTTAATGGTGGCCATGCTTGCATCAGATAATACTGTACAAAATAAGTCAGCCGCTGAATCAACAATGCTTATGAAGTCAACATGCTTACCAGGGCTCGTAATTCCCACATTGCCATCAAATTCAAGTTGCTCCTCAGGTGCAGGCAATGCATCGCGATCGTCAGCGTGAGCATCACTTGCATCAGACTTGGATTCAGAGATACTGGCTAGATTTGATGGGCCAGCCTTGCTGGTGTCAAGTCTAAGGGCCCTGCGAGCCTTTTTGCTGGAAGTTCAAACACAATCAGTTGAACGATCGTGATATCGCTGCCGGTGCACAATTGGGTGACTCACCTTTTCATTGCCCTCTCTCATAATCTTGATTGAATCATTGTTGTTCCTCTTCAGTTTCCAGGAGCTTCTTGCAGCTGGTCTCATGTTTCTTGATGCCTTGCGCCTTGAATTTCTGGCTGCAGTAAGTACATTTGATCTGTCCTGTTAGTGTCCCTTCAGAATAGTTATATTTCCCTCGTCGAGCAGAGCGAGTTGGAGCCATCGGATCCAGGAGGTACAGGTATGAACAAATATAATATGGATAGATTCATTATTTTAATTACAACACATGTAGAGGCTGCCAACCGATGGCGGGGATGATGGTGTACTTGGAGAGAAGGACGATTATCAATTCAAAGTCAGTCAGTGTTCTATTAATAATAATTAATAATTATAATAGAACCTCACACAATTGAGACGGCCTACAGGTGCCTTTTAAGGCACTTGACGAGTGTTGTAAGCCGGCACCATTATAATGGTACTTGACTTTTTTCCGACATCTGCACCCGAGTCTATGCTGCATATAGAGCTAACCAATCGATTCGAAGGTGCTCCGAGGAAGATGGAGGCCAGGCACAGGATGATGACGACGCACCTGCACAATACCGTACACGGTACACCGACGGCCAAGCAAGTCTTGACTCAGAAGCTTTCGAGTTGAAGCAACGCAACAGCGAATTTCATTCTTACCCCATTGAATGTACTTGCTACTCTAGTCGCTAAGTTTACGAGAAATTAACGTTCGCCGTACGTCAGGTCAATGCTCTTTCAATCTTGATTCCCCAACTCGAACCTGGTGCAGGCACCTCGATTGATGGGTCCAAGGTGTCAATTGATGGCATACTGATGTGAACCTGTCATATAAATATACTATTACACGCTGACGCCAAGCTGATCATTCGAAGAAAAAGCTCACCCAATGGTATGCCACTCATGCTGCATTCCCATGTACACTGCCTTATCTTTCTGACTTGCAGTGTATTTCGGGGTTTGCCTAATGCCCGCCTCTTCACTCAAGTACTGCCAGTGCGAATAGAACATGCCTCAGACTTTCTTCCACCATCGGGAACTTGAAAAAGAGACGAAATGTCAACACGCTCAGAATCGGACCTCCAGGATGCTCGCCGTGTCAAGCACACTCACATCGGTATATGGGACCTTTACGAGGAATGTCAACCGAATTTGCTTCGTATACTAGGCTCGTCAATATTAGAGACATATGCCCAAATGCTCCAAAACATGTCCCATGTCGTGCGAGGTCGTGTGCATGTTAAAGGATATACTCAGAATCCCACGATGTTTTATGCTCCTATCTGCATTTCTGGTGGTGGAACGAGTCTTAGGCTCTCTTATACCCGCCATTTCCCTATGGTATGTCGCAAATCTGTGGGTAACTACTGTACGCTCATAAGTCGCAGGTACACCGGACGAGTGCTTCGCCTTGTAAGGCTCTCTTGCAATGCTTCCATCTACACTACCAACTTATCTTGCACCCAGGTAGAGACCGCAATGGAGACACATACTGTGGACACAACACTACTCGTTGACGCTGCAGTAGGACATCTTGGGTGCACAATCGTAATGCTCCTTCTCAAATATGCCCGACGCTGCATACTTCACCCAATGGGTATTTCCGTCAGACGATTTTATGATGAGCGTAGATTTCATTCCACTGTTTGCCTTGACGTGCCCGCCAATGATGAAAGGTGTCTCACTGGCACGCCCGTAGTGTTCTCATCTTCCGATTTGGGCATGCACTGTGAAATTGTCGAGATGTTGACGAACATTGCAATGACAGTCATTCGGCTAGTCTCTCAGCTAGTGGTTCTAGTCACAAACCTGCAGGAGCAACAGGATGGTCTACTCGTTATCCTCATGTAAGTCAACAGCTGATGTACTCCTCTTCTGTCTGAGCTGCAAGTAGTTTGGGTTGCAACAACTACCAATGAAGATTTCCTTCGCATGAAGACCCTAGAGAAGGTCGCTTTCCACGCTCCGTACCGCAAGGAGCTTGTTGCAGGCAACATCAGCGAATATATCGCTGCACGTACGTTGACACACCTTACTGGACAACCTTATTTTGACTGTCCCGAGACTAGAATTTTGCGAATTCTCCCAGCGCATCGGCGACGGTGCAGTCCAATTTCCATATTTGAGACGAATCCTTTCTATCAAGGATAGTCTGAGCGTAGTATCCATCCTCCGAGAAACAGTGCACGCCTTGCCTCAGGTACTCGGAATCGACCTAGGAGTTGACGATGCTGACTCAATCAACCAGATCCTCTTCACTTTGCGTGTCATGCAAAACCAATGACCGCCCCCGTAATAATTGCAGGAAGAAGTTAATAGGGGACTTGTAGATCTCCCCTATGGATAATGATAAGAGGCAAAGCAAAAGCAATTGATCGAAGAACTACTAGCATTTCGACAGATGTAGCTAAGTGTCTGTGAACTCGTTCTTGTCCTGCTTCCTGAGTAAAACAACTTCAAGTTATGTAAACAGGCCTGTTCTCGTCTTCACTCGACCCCTGACAGGAAGATCCATGTCATATCCACAGACCAGTGGAGATTTGGAATGGGAGATCCTTCTTTCTCATGGCATTGACGAGACTCGAATGATCAATAATTCACTGGTAGAGGGGCGCTCGACAGCATTCGACTATAGACGCAGCAGCGTGTAATGTATTTTGGTTTGTTTACATCCATGTACAAATTGGATAGTAAGTATTGGGGGCATAAGCACAGATAAGCATAAACCGTAAACTTCCAGGTGTGAACGTCCAGGCCTATAAGATTACATATTGTAGATATCATAGACATATCGTGAGCCAGAGTACGAGATTTGTGACGCCAGAGTACGAGATTTGTGACGCCAGTGTACATGTAAGCGTGAAGGTAAGTCAGGGTAATCTGTCCTTCAGAATCTACAGTATCTCTAGTGTCCTCACGTCCATCATGTTCTGAACAGAAGCCATGTCTCTAACATGCGCAATGATATCGTGATCTGACGCGGTCCTCTTGTATTCTCCGCTTGGCTGCTGAGATAGCAACAACGCATTGAATTGCTGCCCAAGGCGAACAATCAATCGCAACGCTAGTGAGTAAGAATCCAGATCAATGGTGCCCTTTTCTCCAAGAAACCCGTCGGACAGATCTGGAAAAGCAGACTGGGGAACAGATGTGTCCTCAAGGCTCTGCGTTTCGTCTGCCAACGCAGGCAGCCCGAGCCCAAGGAGTTGACGGTTCCACGGACGAACAAGCAAGACTGTCGTCTTCTGCATGGGTCGTTCCAGCGAAAACTGACTGAGCCTTTTCTTCGTTGTGATCGAGAGATCACGCAGCCCATCTGCCTTGACTTCATACGTGAAATCTGACTGTTGGTTTTGAGCGTGGCTCCGTCTGACTTCTGTGACACGAAATACTATGCAGGGTAGGTGCAGCCGACGGTATGCGAAACGAGGAGGGGGAAGTTCGCTAAGCAGGGTATAAAGTTTCGAAGCGGAATCCACAGCCACGGCATCTCGCAGCGACGAGACCGATGTCTGAATTTCATCTTCGGAAAGATGTAGCGGCTCGTAGTATGGCGGCTCTTCGTACGAGGCGATGTCAGCTGGCAGACAACTATTGAACTCCGATGATTTTCCGACCCAGTCAAGCGCAGTAATGTCGCCTGACAGAGACACGATCACCTGCAAGAGCCGGCCGAGCGCGTTTTGCTGCCCCTCTCCATAATCAAGACCTAGGCGGACGCCGAAGATACCAGACAGTGAGTATGCGATGTCTTCCTTCCGCATGGTGGTACGCGTCGACGCCCATTTGAGTTTCTCACGGGCGTCTCTCATGCTTGGTTGGAAGTTGATGAGGGACTCTCGATCAATACCCGTCGCACCCCTCAACTCCTGTATGATAGCGGTGGACATTTTGTGGTTGGAAGAGTGGTTGTCGAGATATGGTGTCCAATCCTTCTGATAAAAAAGAATGACTTTGGGAGCCAGTAATTCTTGAATCGTCCATCCTCGCCTGTTCCAATCACTCATTGCCAGTGCGCCAGACTCGCGAACATCCGACAGGTAGACGATTGTAAGCGCTGAGTGGCGATACCAGACAAACATGGAATTGAGTGACTCTTGTAGTTCCACATTGCTACGCTTGTCGATGCAGCATGTGTCCATCCACGCCCAGTGATACCCCGCATCACGAACGACTTCGCAGAACTTTTGCAGCTTCACAACAGTTCCAACTGAATCCAAACTGTATACGGCCTTGTCCTGGATCTCGTCCAGCGTCTTCTCTTTCCCTTCCCACCTATGCGATAGCGTGACACAACGGAAGTATTGTTCCACCACTTCTTTGATGCGCTCTGTTTGAGGCTCTGCATGCTTCATCGTGAATAACAAGAGCTCATTGTACTCCGGGCTCGTGATGAAGTCGTTTCTCTGCGCATCTCGATCACATAAGAACCCAGTGGCGGTGTTGATTAGACGAAGCGGCGCGTTTTCGAATTGAGCGTCAATAACCTTTCGAATGGATTCTTCGGCTTCTGATCGACCAAGATAATTTTGGCGCAACTCTGGGGAAAGCGTCAAGCTTGTTGACAGGTGGGTTATTTGGGACTTACTTCGTATTTCCGGTCTGGAAGCGGTGCCCAACTTGGAGAGCATGGTTTGAAAGGCATCGATGGCTTCATTAAAGTGTTGTGAGCCGAGAAGCGCTGTGTGCTTCAACTCATATCCGGTATACGACGAAGGGTTGAGTTCGATTACCTATACATCACAAAAATGAGTGTTTGATTACAAAACAACAAATGCTGTCACACTTTTTGCGCATCGAGAAGCGCGTCCTCCCATAGCATTTTTTCCAATCTTGCCTCACTCCGCTTTGTATAAACGGTATCGCTTACGGCAGCCAGGTCGGTTGCTGCCGAATATAAGTAAATGGCTTTGTCGTAATCCCTCGCTCTGAACGCAGCGTCTCCGCCATCAGCATAGCGCTCACTGCATTGACGCTTGAAAGCTGCATGAAATGGGGGTGAGGATTGTAGCCTGATTGACATTACAGAAAACTTACTAGTGGACCAATCAAGGCAGTTGGCCTTTGTGCTCTCATCACTCTTATCGATCATGTATTGGTGTGCTTCGAGGGCTTGTTCAAGTTTATTTGCCTGAAGGAGTGCAAAGCACCGTTCCCGGTTTGCAGTCTGCCACAAGGACTGGAGGTCCCACCCGAAGAGCTGTACAAAGTATGTAATTGAAGTATTTTCGGTTGTGTCATATCAACGCACCATGACAAAGTCATCATATTTGGAATAAATGGCGAATTTAGTGGAGGAACCGCTGGCGTTGATAGCAGCAGTGAAGTGATCAGCAGCCTTGTCGTGACGCGCATTGTCCGAGGCATGGATTCCGAGCTCAAGATGTAGATATGCCTGGTGTGCGAAGTTCCAACAAATCAGTGCCAATGTGCGTGCCTGGGCTTGATGAAGCATTATACTCACTTCCACAATCAAACACGCACGAGTATCGGCACTAGGACAAGCTTTAGCCAGCTCTTGGACGCGCAGAATTGCATCCTCATGTTGATCTGCATTAAAAAGTGCAACAGCCTGAAAACAACAATGAAGCATGGAATATGTAAGAATCATCGAACCTGCCTTGATCAAGAGAAGGAGATGATTGGCATTCGGATCTCCGTTCGTGAACATGGACGCGAGGTCAAATGCTCTAATCGCGTCCCAGACCTGCTTTTTCCCGCCGAGGGCAATGCCCTTGGAGATATAGCCTGTCAGCGAGGGTTGAATACTGAGGGACTGTGTCGTGACCAAAATCAGCTTTTGTTATGCGGGCCAACATAGGTCAGTCTAACCTTGGAAGCATCATCAAGCGCGCGGCCCCAGTCGTGCTTTCGTGCCATGACAAATGAGCGATTAGCGTACGAGTTATGGTTGTTGGCATCAGCATCGATCTCTCTTGTTAGAAGTTCTTCAGCTATAGACAAGCCCCTTTTTATGCATGGGTTTATAGTGAGAATCTGCATGGAAAACGTCACATTAAGTCATATGTATCAAGAATACATACGTGCCTTAACATCACCCAAAGCGTGCTCGGGTATTGACCATTCTGAGACCTTCTTGTCGTCACCTCCACTAAGGATGCGTTTGCCATCTGCAGTAAATGTAACGCAATGCACCTGGCTGCTAGAGTGCCGGAATATAGCGATGGTTTTTCGATTCCAGAGCCGCCAGAGGCGAACCTCATGGTCTGTAGACGCGGAGGCGACCAGAGTACCATCAGAGTTCACGGCAATAGCGTTGATGTCGTGAGTATGGCCTTTCCAGGGATCGCCGACCTGCTGTCCTGGGGTGGATAGATCCCATTCCCGTATGGTTGGATCCGCTATACAGCCACCTGAGAGAAGCCCTGTGCCATCGGGCTTCCAGGTGAGTGGCAAGCTGGTTCCTACATAGACTTTGTGCATGTGATCCTTGAAAATTGCCTTGCATTCTCTCGTCCCCGAGTTCAAAATTTGGATATCAGAGGTTGTCGCGATGGCAAGTAGTTCGCCTGATGGTGAATACCGAACGCTGTAGACTTCCGCTTTACAATTGATTGGATTTCCTCGTCGCTGCCACGTCTCTGTGTTCCACAGCTTCGTCGTATGGTCCGATGAACCAGACACCAACGTTTTGCCATCCGGCGAAAAGTCCAACGAGCGGATGTATTTGGCGTGGGCTTCGATGGGTGTATTAGTAGGGGTGAGAGATTCGCCAGTATTTCTATCCCAGATGATGATATCTCCGTTGTCGGCGCTTGCTATCAAATTTCTGTCTTGCGATACCGCCACTGCCCGGACCCAGCCGCGATGCCCTTCCATCTTCTTCAACACATTAATACCATTCTCCAAGTCCCACAGACGAAGCATTTTGTCTGCCGAGCCCGTCACCATATGTCGTTGATCGGGGAAGACTGCGACTGCAAGTACAGTATCGGTATTTTCAAATATTCGATCAGGCGCGTCGATTATAGTGATGGGTTGTGCTGTTTCTTCTTCCATTGTGGTGGAGCTCGATGGTGTTGAACACGAATGATAGGCACTGTGGGTATCTTGAGCTACAGATGCACTCGACGTTTTATCCAGTTTCGCAGCGCTAAACTGTATCAATAGAAGCACAGCTATGATGCTATTGTTTTCCCATCGTCTATCGAGAAGACCAGAACCGTCTCTGGCATATTTTTGGTCTTCCAACGCTCGATTTGGTGCGGTGATCAAATGATTTGAGATATGGGTAGCGTCGTGTCTTCCATGTTTTCTCGTGGACGTTGAGTTTGACGTAGCTTTACGGTAGGGATTGTAAGTGCTTTACTCTAAGCTGCAGTGGGTGCGTCGTGCATTAGGGCTGCTCGATTCCCGCGCTCAGCCCTCAGCCTAGCTGGGTTCACTTACCACCAAATGTCATCGTAACGTTCGGCAGGCACCAGGCATCCGTCAACACCACAATTATTAACGCCCACTCCGTTCGGTTGATCATCAAAAGTCGAGTGCACACTGAATAGATTCTCCTTGCTGTAGATGTAGCTCATTCGTGTTGATTTACACTATTACTAGCTTGCACGTTCGCAGCCGTCCGACTCGCCAACTCCAAGTAGTACTCCCAGCGCCTCTCATAAAACTACGCTACACACCGAAAATAGTGTCTTTGCATCGAGGCATCTGACCGTACGGCCCTCGTGAACCATGATATCACCAGTGATAGACACCGCAAGGGAGCCACTGGCATATCTGAGAGCTGCCGTAAGTAATGTATCAGAATCAGACAGATAATCATCATCGAGGACATCATCGTCGTCATCCAGCACAGCCGTGAGCCCCGTGAGGAGCTGAGCTTGCCCTGTGAGGTGTGCTCGAAGTGCATGCACTAAGCTTGAATTCACGTTGTGGCTACGCTCGACGGCATTGTGTTGCGGGTCTTTTAAAAATGCCGATGAGTTTGCTGAGGTGTACTGCCGTTCATCCCGGCACCCTTACTAAGTAAGTAGTACACACAGCTCAGTGTGAAGGAATACCCAACTGCCGCTGTTCAATTCAGTTTGCGAGCTGTAGCTCCAAGCATCCCAGAACCCACTACTTTTCAATTTCTCACATCCCGGGCCTATCATCTAATTGATACCACAGCACATTCAATCTTCCGTCATTATCTTAGATAGTGATGCTCTTGCGAGGATATAGTCCATAAGGTCGATGCTCATTTTTTGACTCTCCAACCAGAAGTTCAGAACGAGACGTAGGCGGAGGGCGCGAGATGTCGACGCACCTTGCATATAGGTATCAATGCGCTGCCGCTACTAGGGATATGTAAGAAAGACACGAAAAGTCTATCCGGGATCCATGAGAATGCATTTCCCATCCATTTTTATATTCCCATTCCACCCGACGTCCACAGCCTCATCCTTCTGACTTTGCAGTATAGTATTCGGGATTTACCTAGCGCTCTCCTCCTAAACCACTACATATAATTCTTCAACCTACTAGTCCGTTCTCCCACCAGAATCAGACATCAGAGAAGATACGAATGGCAACAAGTCCAAGACAGTTAGACCTCCGCCCTGTCACGCGCACTCGCATCGGTATATGGGACCTTTATGAGGAATGTGGAAAAGGGTTACCACGCAGATCGGATTCATCGACATTGGAGACCTTTGTTCGAATACGCGATAATACGCCCTACGTGGTGCGCATGTTCAAGGAAATACTCAACATCAGACGAGTCCGGATGCTTCTTCCTGCATTCTTGGTAGTGCAAGTCTTGGACTCCCTTATACCTGCTGTCTCCCTGTGGTATGTCACAAAGCTTTAGGTGACTCCCTGTACATCATAACGTGTTCTTGCAGGTACGATGGACAATTGCTCCGACTTGTAGTGCTATCTTGTTTTCACCTTTATTTCATACTTATCTCGAACATAGGTGGAGACTGCGATGGAGACACATACTGTTGACACAGCAGTAGTCATTCATGTGGCAGTAGGACGTGTTACATGTGCAGTCGCATCGCACCTTCTCCAACACATCGAAAGCCGCATCAGGATCCCCATAAACATGTCTATCAAACAATTTTACGCTACACACATATTCCACTCGATGGCCCGCCTCGACCTACCCACCTTTACAGACTCGGCTGTTCAGATGCAGCTTGATTTTGCGGCGCATCATAGGATGATGGGCACAAGCCTTGCATGGGAAGCTGTTCAGGGGTTAACGAGCCTCGCAACGACGGCCACTAGTATGCTCTCTCAGCTTTTTGTTCTACTTACAGTCTTGCGGAAGCAGCAGGATGGTCCACTTCTTGTGATTCTTGGATTCTCGCAATCTATGTTGCGTTTGTATAGGACACGATCATCGGTGCCCGGCATCTTTGGTATGGGGGGTAGGTCAACAATCGATGCTCTGTAGACTCGTCTGAGCATAAATACATGTAGTTTGGGCCCGTAACCACGACCAATAAAGACTATATTCGCATGCAAGGTCTGAGGATCCTCAGTAATGACTCTTCACACCGTAAGGAGCTGGTTGCAGGCAACCTCGGCGAATATATTACTTCACGTATGTCGATTTACCTTCTACCTCATTTTGACATACTTATTACGAGCCAGAATTTTGCGAATCCGCTCATCGCCTCGGCAACGATGCGAGCGAGTTTGGAGAAATGTATGAAGCTCATTCTATAAAGAAACGCCTGAGCATCGCATCGATTCTCCGTGCAACGATGCAAGAGCTGCCTGAGGTAGGCAAGATTGACAGGGCATTTGATGAAGCTGACCAAATGAACCAGATCGCCTTCATGCTGAGCGCCGTGCGAAAGCCAATGACGGTCCCCCTCTCTTTTGCGTCACTCGTGCTAATTGAACATGCATCCAATTCATTTATTTCGACACACCTTTCACGGTACAAAGTGTTCAGTCTTGCTGTAATATTTGCCAGCCTACGCAATCTATATGAGTCCAAGAACGTCCAGAACAAAGTGGTCGACGGCATGGAACGGTTCCCCGAGAGCCAGGAGTCCCTCAGTAGTGGCATTTCTGTCGAATTCAGGTTCCTCCACTTTTCGTTGCTCGATGTAGGCGTTTCTGAGGTATATGGTGTTTCAGGAATGTATCGTTCCAGTACCCTGATGAAGAGAGGTGTGCTCTCCGGAATGTTTCATTCAGGATCGAGGCTAGTCAGCTTTGTGTAAGCCACTCCACTTTTGCTATCCTCTTTATAACCGTGACCGTAGGTAATTGTCGGAGGGAAACGGCTCTGGAAAAGTACGATTTTGAAACTCATATCCCGCATCTACGACCCGACAGAGGGCACGATTCTTGTCAATAACCGCGACATCAAGACCCTTAGACTTGCTGACCTCCGTGCTGCTATGTCCATCCTCTTCCAGGACTACACGCACTTTCCTCTATCGGTGAGCCTAATCTTTACACACTTCAGAAACGCAATGTACCTAAGCATGCTCAGATACGCGAGAACATTGGACTTGGCAACCCCAGCCTCGCGCAAGATGATGACAAGATCCGCGAAGCCGCCAAGATGGGCGGCGCACGAGACTTTATTGAGGAGCTCCCAGATGGATTCAACACTTACATTGATCGCCCCGTACAAGACCACTACGCGTGCCTCCCTGAAGGGGCCGTGCTGCCCGACGATTGGCCTGTTGACTACTCTAGTGTGCGTAATATAGGGGGTCTCCGTACTTCCACTGTTTCGGGCCTCAGCGGTGGGCAAAACCAGCGGCTTGCGGTGTACGTGACTATGGTTTGATGTCTCGGGTGCCGGTGCTGACTGTTTACCAATTGTTTGACTAGCTCACGCACATTCATGCGCTCCCTGGTCACCGATAAAAACTCTTCCGCTGGTATGCTGTTATTCGACGAGCCGAGCGCCTCCTTGGATCCTACAGCTGAAGATGGTGTGCTTCCCTGTTTCTGAGCCAAGTTTGAGTCTCATACTGGAATTAGATCTCTTCGAGAACCTGCGAAAGTTGAGGGGCAACAAGACCATGATATTCTCCACTCACCGATTCGGGAATCTCACCCGACACGCGGATCTCATTTTGTGATTTTGAGGCTTCTCAAACACCAATGCTTGTGCTGATGTTGGTCATCATAGGTACCTTGACGGGTCTATTCAGGAACAGGGCACACACGACGAACTAATTAAGAAGGGGGGATATTATGCTACCAATTGGAATCTGCAAGCGAAACCTTACATTTAACGATCCAGGGCCAGAAATGCAAACCTTTCGTGAGTTTGAGTCTTTCTCTCCCTAATACTCACTGACGTGGGACGATGTGTCCGGGAAGAAGGCCCACACGGCGAATTATTGAGAGGGGGATCTACAAGCGAAGGGCTTTCATTTAACAACCTGAGACCACACACTGTACAATAAGCCGGGACTAGAGATAGTGTAGCAGCTGTATCGTAGCAATTCGAAGAACAAAAAGCTGCAGGTTTTCATCCAGACAGGCCTTGACGCGTGACGTCACAGTACCTGTGCAATATGCACTTAGCTGGACTCTGCTTAGGTTGTCACTACACCACGCCATGAAGTATGCATCTACCCATTAATGCAAACACCCCCGCTTAGCTTTGAATTTGAGGTTTGTGATGCCTTCGTTAACTTGGACGAGTTTCTTAACAAGAACCGGTACCCGCAGTGTTCCCATTAATATCGACCACAATATTAAGTCATCTGTTCCATTACCTGGCAGTAACGCTGACGGTGAACGTTAACCAGTGCACTCCATGTTTAACGGAGTCTACAAGAGTCCGCATTGCTTTTGTAATGTACGTAATTAATAGTCGGGTGGCCCGCCTGTCAATGAGTCAGTCGCTTGTGCATTTCCGGGTCGGTCCCAAAGAATCCCTCTAATATTAATTAGCAAAAAAAACATTGACCCTCTCAATTCCGCAGGCGGTACGCCTGAGATACTACACAAAATGACAATGGGACTATTGGTGCACCGCTTGGGATGAGAAAAGCTCACCCAATGTGGGTCATGCAGTTGGATTCCCAGTGCCCACCTCATGGATGCCTGTCATCTGATGTCCAATCGTCTTCTCTTTCTGACTTTGCTGCAGTGTATGGTCACTTCGGGATTTGCCTAACGCCCACCTCTTGGGCCTTGGCCTATGCAAATAGAACATATCCCCGACTTTCCCTCCACCCCCCTCCACCATCGGAAAAAAAGAAAAGAATGACGACGCCTGCAAACAAACTCGATCCCAAGGATGTTCAGTGTCGTGTTAGGCACACCCGCATGGGGATATGGGACCTCTACGAGGATCCCAAGACTGATGTGTCCCGCATAGGCGGCATAGCGTGGACATATGCCCAGATAGTTGAGAGTGTACCGCATATATCGCGCACGTTGAAGGACATACTCAGCATCAGACGAGCTTGGATGCCGCTCTCCGCATTTCTTGTAATAGAAGTCTTAGCTTCCCTTACACCTGCCGTTTCCCTATGGTATGTTATGACTGAGCCTGTAGGCGACTCCCTAGCTGAACATCTTTGCGCAGGTACACTGGTCAACTGTTCGGCCTTGTAACGTCTTCTTTGTCACTACATACTTATCTCGCATCTAGGCAGAGACAGTAATCGAGACGCGTACTGCGGACTCGATAGTGCTCGTTCATGTTGCAGCAGGACATCTTACATGCGCAGTTGCAACACGCTTTCTCAAACACGCTCGGCGCTAATACCCTCCCTGCACAAATCTATTAAGACATTCCACAGGAAGCGCATATTCAACTCCTTAGTTTGCCTCGACTTACCCACCTATGAAGAATTGGTTTCCATGGGAAGAATATCCACGTCTGACTATTGGGTCTCTGGCGTAGGTTTTCAGACCGTTGAGATGTTGATGAAGATTGCCACGACAATTCTTCGTCTGCTCTCTCAGTTTTTAGTTCTGATAACAGTCCTGCGAGAGCAACAGGATGGTCTCCTTCTTGGGGTTCTCAGCCTTTTTCAATCTATATTTTACTGGCATGACACACGAACAGTGGCCAGGTCCTTGGGTAAGTCAACTGCTGATGTCGCGAGGATTTGTCTGAGTTACGAGTAGTTTGGGTTGCGACCACGGCCAATGAAGGTTATGTTCGCATGAAAGGCCTGTGCCAAATCGTCGATGAGGATTTTTACCGGAAGGAACTTGTCGCAGGCAACCTTGGCGAATGTATCGCTGCACGTACGTCGACACACCTTACAGGACAGCATTAGTTTGATAATCTTGAGACCAGGATTTCACGAATCCTCTAAGCGCGTAGACGATGATGCGATTAATGTTTCAGAGTTGGAACAAACCTGTTCTGTCAAAGATAGTTTGAGCATGTCATCCATCCTCCGAGAAATAATACACATATTGCCTCTGGTATGCTGAACCAACCTAGGAGTCGATGAAGCTGATCAAATCTACCAGATTGTCTTCACCTTGCGCGTCGTGCAAAGGCAAATGACCATCCCACTTTCCTTGGTGTCACTCATACTGATCTATCAAACTTCTAATTCGTTTGGTTCCCCGCCTCTCTCCGAGACACCGTCCAGCACGACCCCTCTCGCGGAGATATATGCTCTATGCATGCTATAGATAATATGAAGAATAAGGTAGTGGACGGCCCAGAACCGTTCCCAGAGGACCAGCAGTCTCTCAGGAGTGGCATTTCCATCGAATTCAGGTTGATTTTTTTTATTTTTTTATCCAGGCGTTTCTGAAGTATGTAAGTTAGAAATGTATTGTTTCAGTACCCTGGCGCAGAGGGGTATGCTCTCCGAAATGTATCATTCAAGATCGAAGCGGGTCAACTTTGCGTAAGTACCCCAACTTTTTGGTAGCATTCTCTAACCGTCATTGTAGGTCATTGTTGGGACGAATGGTTCTGGAAAGAGTACAATATTGAACCTTATCTGCCGCATCTACGACCCCATAGAGGGTATAATTCTTATCGACAACCGCGACATCAAAACTCTTAGGCTCGCTGACCTCCGCAATGCCATGTCCATCCTTTTCCAAGACTTCACACACTTCCCCCTCTATGTGAGCTCTATCCTCGCACACCCCAGAAGCAGTTTACCTAACGCACACAGATACGCGAGAACATTGGACTTGGCAACCCCACGCTGGCACATGATGACGACAAGATCCGTGAAACCGCCCGTCTCGGCGGTGCAGAGGAGTTTATTAACGAGCTCCTTCATGGATTCAACTCCTACCTGCACCGTCCCGTGGGCGATTACTACGCACCACTCGTTGAAGGATGGACTCTGGGCAGCGCGTCGACTTCTCCGCGGTAAAGGACGTTGGGGGCATCCTCCCCCATCATCTAGGCCTCAGTGGCGGGCAAAGGCAACGACTTGCAGTGTACGTGGATATGCCTTGACCTTTCCAGTGCTGGTGCTGAGTTGTTGAATAGTTCTCGCACATTCATGCGCTCGTTGGCCTCCGAGACAGAGTCTTCCGCTGGCATGTTATTATTCGATGAGCCGAGTGCCTCCCTTGACCCTATGGCCGAACACGGTGCGCTGACCTGTTCCTTCGAGATGTTAGGTTTGAGAGCAATACAATCGATGCTGGTGGAATAGATCTTTTCGAGCGCCTCCGGAAGTTGAGAGGCAACAAGACCATGATATTCTCCACTCACCGGTTCGGGAACCTCACCCGGCATGCGGATCTTATTTTGTGAGCACCAGGCACCTGGGACACCAATTGCAATGCTCACGCAAGCTGACGTGTTTTGCAGGTACTTGGACCAAACTGTTCAGGAACAAGGCACGCACGATGAACTGATGTCGAAAGGGGGAGAGTATGCTCGTATGTGGAATCTGCAAGCAAACGCTTTCATTTAACTACCAGATACCGAGACACACATTGTACAATACCCAGGATTGCTATGTCGTTCTTATACTAAGCATCCATCCTCAAGTATATACCACAGCTATGCAATAATATAGCCCGGGCATACCACAGCATAAAACTATTACATAATAGCAGGTCGCGGGAAAACAACAGAAATATTGATGATGAATCATGATGCAAATTATTCAATGTGCATGTAATTCTTCGATTTGAATTCGGTCGACGAGTTTTCGTTGATTTGTTGCTTCTTCTTCTGATGAGCTCAGCAAATGTTACATAACTAAAAACGGCTCTCAATTCTTGAAGCTAATGTCTCCTTTGAAATGATGATGCATACCCTTGTCTCTAGATCTCGCTCTGGCTGCTAGTCACTCGACACCACCTTCATCTACTCTTTCGTGGGCTCTGCAGAGTCGGGCTAGTGCCTTTGGCTGCTTAGCGTCATATCATCCGAACCACGATCAATGAATATCATCACAAACTTGTCACAAATCAATCGAATTTCGACACCTGCCTTGAATCGGGGACGCAGTAATCACTGCCTCGATACTTCCTGTACTCATACTCAAGCTGGTGGTAGGTTCTGCACCCGAGTCTATGCTGCTGCATGTGGAGCTATGTAAAGGAACCAATCGATTGGAAGGTGCTCCGAGGAAGACACAAGCCGGGCACAGGATGTCGGCGCATAGTACTGGAAATGCGAAACCGTGATTCAGCCTAACTTGGGCTTCGGTGCGCCGCCGCTAGGGATAAAGATAACAAGAAAGTTGGCAGTGATTCACGCGTCATGTTGCATTCCCATACCACCTGATGTTCATTGCCTTATCTTTGCAGTGCGTATTTCGGTATTTTCCTGACGCCTGTCTCTTTCGGAGTCTTGGGAATAGAACTTGTCCCCGACTTTTTTTCTTCTCGTTATTCTACCATCAGGAAAAGCAGACGAATGGCAATACGCGCAGGAAAAGTCGACCCTCAGGATGCTCGCCGTGTCAAGCATTCCCGCATCGGTATATGGGACCTCTACGAGGAACGCCAAACAAATTCAAGTTTGCTCCGCATACCGGGCTCATCAATAGTAGAGACATGTGCCCAGATGATCCAGAATACGCCCTATGTATTGCGCATGTTAAAGGATGTACTCAGCATCAGACGAGTCCAGATGCTTTTCCCCATATACTTGGTAATGGCAGTCTCAGACTCTTTTATACCCGCCGTTTCTCTATGGTACGTCACAAAGCTGATGACGACATACATTCATAACGTCTTTGCGCAGGTACTCTGGACAGCTGCTACGCCTTGTAATGCCTCATTTGCTTACGTCTGCACTGCCCACTTATCTCGCAGCTAGGTGCCTACCGCGATAGAGAGACATACTATGGACTCGACAGTTCTCATTCACGCTGCAGTTGGACACTTTGCATGCAAGGTTGCATCACGCCTTTTCCGATACGTCCAACACTTCGTAGTCCTTCTCATGGACAGGTCTATAGAACAATTACATGCTGGGCAAATATTCCATTCTGCGGCCCGCCTTGACCTTCCCACCATAGAAGACCCTGCCGTCCAGAAGCAGCTCCACTCCGTGAAGCCCCGTTGGAGCCGTAGCGTAGCCTGGGAAACCATCGAAATGTCAACGGGCATCACAATGACACTTATTAGCATGCTCTCCTCAAATTTTGGTTCTGTTCACAGTCCTGCAGGAGCAACAGGATGGTCTCCTTCTCATTATTCTCGGCTGTTCGCGATATATAATTCTTTGGTTTACAAGACCAAACATATCAAGCTCCTCGGGTAGGTCAATATAGCTGATGCTTTGAGTATTTGTCTGAGCCAGAGATGTAGTTTGGGTTGCGACCACTACTGATCGAGATTACATGCGGATGCAAGGCCTGGAGAAACTCGTCGGTGATGTTTCACACCGCAAGGAACTTGTCGCAGGCAACCTCAGCGAATATATCACTGCACGTATGTTGACATACCTTGACACCCTCATGTAATGTGACAGGAGACTAGAATTTTACAAATCCGCCCAACGCGTCGGCGACGATGCGGGTGACTTCGAGGAAATTCGCCATGTCCATTCTGTGAAGAAAAATCTGAGCGTCGTTTCTATCCTCCGCGAACTAATGCACGAACTGCCTCAGGTATTCAGGATTGACTGGGAGTCGATAAAGCTGATCAATCAACCAGATAATCTTCGTCCTGTACGTCGTCCAAAAGTCAACGACGATCCTACTCTCCTTGGCATCATTCATATTAATCGAATACGCCTTTCGTTCGTTCATGCCCACCAAATTGTTTTCGATTAAAACTCTTGCGAAGCAGTTTACCATGGTACGCAAGCTATATGAGATCGAGAACGTGGAGAACAAGGTGGTGGATGGCGTAGAATCATTCCCTGAGAACCAGCAGACTCTCAGGAGTGGTGTTTCTGTTGAGTTCAGGTTGATTGGTATTAGCCGCTTTATCCAGGCATTTCTGAACCATGTATGTCAGGAATGTATCGTTCCAGTACCCTGGTGCAGAGTGGTGTGCTCTCCGAAATGTATCATTCAAGATTGGTGCGGGTCAACTTTGCGTAAGTAATCCCGCTTTTAGGGTGACGTTTTCTAAATGTGATTACAGGTCATTGTTGGAACAAACGGCTCTGGAAAGAGCACGATCTTGAAACTTATATCCCGCATCTACGACCTAACAGAAGGCACCATCCTCATCGACAATCGAGACATCAAAAAACTCAGATTAGCTGACCTCCGTGCCGCCATGTCCATCCTCTTCCAAGACTATACACACTTTTCCCTCTCCGTGAGTCTCATCCTCGCATACGCCAGAAGCAACGTATCTAACGCACAGGCAGATACATGAAAACATCGGACTTGGCAACCCCGCTCTGGCACATGACGACGATAAGATCCGCGAAGCCGCACATCTCGGCGGCGCAGAAGATTTCATTGACGAGCTTCCTGACGGATTCAACACATATGTCAGGCGCCCCGTGAGAGACAGCTACCCGCATTTCCCATTTATGCACTCACAGGACCCCATTGACTTCTCTCTTGTGCGTAGTGTTGGGGGTATCCGTGTTCCCGAGGATTTGAGCCTTAGCGGCGGGGAGATGCAGCGGCTTGCAGTGTACGTGCATCCCTTGACCTCTCCGGTGCCGATGTTGATATTTCAAATAGCTCTCGCACATTCATGGCGCTCGTTGGCCACCGAGAACAGAGTCTTCTGCTGGCATGCTGTTATTTGACGAGCCAAGTGCCTCCCTGGACCCCACGGCCGAACATGGTACGCTACCCTGTTTCCTCAAGATGACATGGGATTGTTATAACTGGTGGAGCAGATCTCTTCGAGCGTCTGCGGAAGTTGAGAGGCAACAAGACCATGATATTCTCCACTCACCGATTTGGGAACCTCACTCGACATGCGGATCTCATTTTGTGAGTTTTGGTCTCTGGATATTGAATGCTAATCATGATGCTCGTGCTGACATGGTTTGCAGGTACATGACGAATCCGTCCAGGAACAAGGCACGCACGATGAACTAATGAAGAAAGGGGGAGAGTATGCTCGTATCTGGAATCTGCAAGCGAAACCTTTCCTTTAGTATGCCGGGACCAGAAATGCAAACCTTTGTGAGTTTGAGTCTTTCTCTCAGCCCTGATACTCACTGACGTGAGACGATGTGTCCAGGAAGCAAGGGATATTGAGGGGGGGATCTACAAGCGAAGGGCTTTCATTTAACAACCCGAGACCACATATTGTACAATAAGCCGGACTGTTATGTACCATTCCTCACTCATACACTGCGGCTATGCAATAGTCAGGAAATATCACATAGAAAAAAAATAGCAAAATGCGAGAACAAAATATGAGAAAGCAGTATAAAAATGATCTAGCGGATGCATAATACAAATGGGAATCTGTGAGTGCTAGTTCGATGAACTGGGAGACGTTTGCTGCTGCTGCTGCTGCTGCTGTTGTTGCTGCTCGGCCAACGACTTTGCTTTGAACGTCTCCAAGATATGATGCACACCCTCTGGCTCTAAAACAACCTTTGTCCCGTCACATCGTGCCTTCTTCGTGAACTCCGTACATAGGTGGTTGACATCGGCGTCCTAAAAACTTGAATCAACAAAAGCCATCCCACCAAACGATTAGACACCAACCTTAAACTGAGGATGTGACGTAATTGTCCGCCACGCTTTCAGAACTTCGACATTCGCCGGACTCTCTTTCGTCTTCGGGAATTGTGAGCCCTCGCAAGAGATTATATTCCCACCTTGGGAGAAATCACTTGTCTTGCGCACCACTGACTGTGTGAATGGTGGACTCGTAAACGGTGAGTCACCGGATGCAACTATATGCTTGGCAACATCCTCTCTTGTATAATGTGGCATAGGCACTCCGGGATTTACATTAGATGCCGATTCGGAAGCCGAGGGTGGACTTTCGGCGTCTTGACGGGACATCGTCCAGCTGAATGGACTTTGACCATTTGACGTGCTAGCCGACGATGGTGATGATGACAAGGGATGTGCGGAAAGGGGGGAAGCCACGGAGTTCTGTGAGGATATGCTACTGGGTGGTGATTGCCCGTTCCCGTTCCCGTTTGCGTGTGTCACGGGACTTATAGTGGGTGCGGGAGGACTCTTCATTAGTGTGCTGAAGTCAACGGGTCCTTGGCCGTTCATGAACGTCCCGCCGAAAAGCTCGTCTAGGGTGTGGTTTTGCATATAGTCGGAATGACCTGCAGATTGTGAGAATTCTGCTGTGGATTGGCCATTTCTTGTGCTGTTCCAGGAATTCGAAGATGAGGGGAAATTGAACGGGAATTGATTCAAACCGTTAGAAGTGTCATTAACGATTTCATTGCTGGGAGGACCATTATTGAACGAATTGGGATCGGTGTCGGCAAACGACATGAAGAATGTATTAGTGGCGAGAGTCTTGTACTGGTTGGGAGCTGGCAAGGCATATTGGCCATATGGCGAAGTCGAAGAATCAACTTGCATTGGACCTGAAGGGATTTCATCCATTGCGTTGAGCAACGTGGGATCAAACGTTGTCAATGAACTCCAATCAATGTCGCTAAATGGCTTAGGGGAGGAGCGGGGAGCAGGGGGGGGCGGGGTGTAGTACTGATGGAGGGGAGCCAAAGAAGCTAAATGGCGTTTGGACGGTGGGAGGTGATGCTGATGAAGAAGCCTGTGAATGATCGATTGGTTTCGGAATTGAGAATGTGAATTGAGCTTGCTTGAGAGCAAGGTTCTCCTCCTGAAGGCGTGCGAGAAGATCTCGTAAATTAGAATTTTCACTCAGCGCGTCCTTATTCTTTGCTTCGAGAGCGGCTACTTTATCCTCCAACTGAAAACCGGTCCGTGAGCAAGAGCAACGAATTGGGCCGATTGACTCACATCCTTGACATGCTTTTCCTTTCGTTCCCGGAAAGCGCGTTGAGCAGCACGATTTTGTTCCTTTCGCTTGAGGAGCCGTGTGTCATCCTTGATATGATGTGAATTAAATTGATTGTAGCTTTGGAAGCCAAGGGGGCCACGAACCTGAGACCCTCCCGACTTTCGTCTGGATACTGAGCCTTTCCTTATGCTGCTCGGGTCATCATCTGCTTATGCAAATTGAAGTTTAAACGTCATGGATAAACACGAGGAACAATAGGTCACGGACCAGTGTGTTGATTCTTTGAACTTGGACCCTCCTCCATGTCGTCATCGCTTGCTTTGCGCTTGAGCGCGAACTCCTCATTCTCATTGCCACGGGAGTAAGTAGACTGGTGCCTTGAGCGTGGATGATTAATACTTGGTGGACTTGGGCTGCTATCGTCAGAGGGCGGCGTAAGACTTGGCAAAGGAGGATTCTGTATGTTCTGGGGGTTTACGGCGCCAACGTCAGTGGCATTGGTGTCCGGAACTGTATTGGGGTATTGTTTTTGAAGGAGAGCTAGAAAGTCGTTATCGCCAAGCTGAGAGAACTGAGATGGAGTTTGCGATAGATCCCAGAAGTTGTTCATGGTGGGGAACTCCATGAGATTATGGACTCTTGGACGAGCTAGATAGGATGAATGAGCGAGGCGTTACCGTTTCAAAGTCGCGAGCCCGCTGCGGGCGACAATATAGAAGAGAAAAGAGAATGTTGATACTGAGAATGAAGCTAAAGCAGTCAAGTCAGGAGAATAAGATACGATGTATGTGTCGGTGATCCTAGTCTTGCGATGACAAATCACAAGTTTACCCCCCATATTAATTTTTTTTTGCAATTTATCTTTGAATAATAACGTTATACTTCATTTTATGCCGACGGCAAAAGTACTCGTCAGTGCGGCAGTGACGTAATAGCGGAGGGGGGGTCGTCTTTCATACCCTTTTTTTGCTGACTTCAGTTTCCGCGTTGATCGTTACATTCTGAGTTTGATGGGACGTACGGTAATCATGCACATAGCCAGCTTGCCCTTGCACGTGCGGGCCCGCGGTAGTCAACACACTCTTTGACTCAAACTGACTCTACTCGCTTAGTATCAATGTCCGACTTACCGAGGCTACTACATAGTACACCGGGCTTTTTATCTTTCAAGTGTCTTTAAGACAGTGCTGTCTAGTCGTAGGGGCCCTTGTGCCTTTCACGAATGCCCCAGTGGGTGAAGCGAAGCCACCACCAGCAGTACACCGGGCTTTCGGTGAATCAGAGGTTCGTCCATGACATGACATGTCAAACATGAGAGTTATCGATGTCAGCTGAACCACAGCGATCTTGCGATAAGGTCCTTCCGCCTTGCAATTCAAATTTTACCCAGCGCACCCCCACGGATCAATGTTTAATGCTATAAGCTCGAGGGTCTAAATCTTGACAACTACGCGCTTTCAAGTACTTATTCTCGCTCTCCGACCCCCACTGATAGGCTCAACCAACCAAGACTACTGTGCGTCACGCTTCTGTCCGTCTCGTGCGGGTCTTCGAATCCATGGGTCCATCCGGCATTATGCAAGCTTCTAGTTTCCTCCCTCTCACCATGAAAGGATTTAAGTACTTGGGGATGATCACAGGGATCGAATTAAATATTCACAGCTGCACAACTTTCTTTGCGCTTCTTTTCGCTACAATTTCCCTAGCCTAAGCCTGATGGTGTATATACTAACGACAATTCTTGATTTAGGTAAGGAGTTGGTGCTCCTTCTCTTGCGGATGTATTCAATGTTTCCCCGAGGAGGAACATTGTTGTACTCACTGGCTCAGAACTTCCCTTTATAGATAACGACCGCGGCCCCAGAATAGTTAGAGTCTCTGCGAATTCACATATACGGTAAACTGAGCTGCTCTTCCCAAGCTCTTCCCCACATGCACGCTAATTGTCTCTTGTCTGATAGTGACCGCGCTTGCCATATTAACTTAAAACCCCTTGTCTCGCTACCTTGTTGCCACTATTGTATTCGTCCGAGTTCACCGATTTTTGGCTTGCAATTTCGGGAAAGTGAAACATGTGAGTGTTATCTGCTTCCACTGCTTCCGCAGCCAATGCCGTTTTGATACCGCTTTCCGCAGTCCCTTGTAGTTTTGACTCGAAATAGTTTAATCGCTCCTCTCACGGTTGTTCAACGTTCAACAGCCCTGAAATACTTGACCTCTGTCAAGTCGGTGAATAAACTGTGACAGACTCAGGTCGGTGAACAAAGGTCATCTAGTTTCTGGTTCACACAACGTCGAAACTCGCAGGAATGCCCAGCGAGCCTGGATGCCAAGTCACAGACCGCCGTCGATTGCCCACTAATGGGCTTGGCCGTGTCTACCGCATCAAGCTCTGAAGGGACGCGCATCCTTGCGCATCGCATGCTCCATATGTAGTACTTCATTTCAAACGCCTAAACAGTTGTTTCTGATCGGAGTCATCGGACCCCAATTCACCTGCTTGAAATAACCGAAGATCCGAGTCCTTCTAGCCCCCCCCCAATAACTGAAGTGTTGATCAACTCCCTAACAGCAAGCTTATCAACCGATCACGATCGCTAGAGCCTCCTCGGTTGCTTCAGCGCTCAGCAATGTATTATACAAGACTGCATGGAATAATGATCACTCGTATTTCAGCCCCTCGGACGGGCCGAGCACCCACACGGCGCTATATACGTCCCTCCGCCGACCCACTTGTTGAGTGACGTCCATGTTCTAAACCGTCCAGTTTATCAGATCAACATTCCTGTGCCTGTCTCATTAAAACATTACATAATTGGCTTCGGCAGCACTTCAGGTTAGCAAACTGATACTCCCAATTTCAGCATATTAAATTATCTATGTACCGGATGACATAGGCAAGGTAGTACAATAAGTAAGTGTGTCGTTGAAATGTGTCTAGCATCAATATCGCTCAAAAAGGTCACTGATGGACAAGGATGGTTAGCTTTCGCGGATATGAGAATGCACCGACGGCGCATAAACTACGCACATAATATTCAATCTCTAGCTGTTGTTGTCAAGCGACGGATCGTCGTGGAGTAATGATGAGCACAAGGACCCTTGAATGATGAAAATACTTACGAAAAGAAAAGCTACGTTCCGGGGCCACAAAATGTTGAGGCCAACGGGGTTATAAATTTGGGTATTTATTCTCTCGATCTTTTGCTTTAGCCGCCGCATCTCCTATGCAAACTTTGTTCAGCAAGTACGCCACACGGGAGCACAAAGACAAACCTTATCGTAGTGTGACGTGATGAATAGGGTCGAGAGGTGCAGTGTGGCAACTGCGAGAAAATTGTATATAAAGGAGTGCCGAACGCTATGCGCGGAGATTAGAAGCTCGTTGATGTCGTTGATGGTCTCCATGAATTGAGTCGGTGTTATCTAGCAAGTTGGGGTTAGAAAACCAAACTAAGGATAGGAGCTTGCAGTACTCGGCCGTCAAGTTCAATGGGATATATTGAAGAGAACTGAGTCAGTTCCCCCCCGCCATAATCCCTTTCAATGCGTACAATTTCTCGAGGGTGGTGAACACCAATCTGTCCAACTGGAGACGTTCCGTAGGCCGAGTCTGATGGAGGTGGTCCATAGTAGTATGATGAGTGGGGAATCAAGGGTCGTCTACGCCTGTGTTGAAAATTCAAGATCAACATAGAAGAAATCACTCATGCAAAAATCAGAACGTACCCAGTTCGCTGAGACGCGTACATTGGAGACCTTACAGGCGAGTAACACCCAGCTTCGACATGGTCACTGTCAAGCGGCGGATCGATGACATCCCAAGGCTGAGGTGAAGGCTCCCTAAATTCAAGATTTAGATGCGCTGGTTTACGATTTGTTCGCCTCCGAGGTCTCTTATCTGTCTCTGAACCGATATCGAGGTCGTGTAAGGACAAGCTGTCAACCTTGGCTGACGACTCCGGGCGTGCAAGGGGATACCATTCAACAATGTCCACCTCCTCCAGACCTTGACTTTCTTCATTTTCCAGTGGCGGTGTTAAGATGCGCACGCTCGTACTGTCGGTGGTAGGTACGCGAGTGAGTGGTGGGCTCAGTGGCAGCTGTTCGGCTGGGGTCTCCTTTTCCTTGTGCTCCACTTCAAAACTATCCAATTTTCTCAGTTCCATTTGCTCCGCCCCTGAAGTCTCCTCGTTGGTGAAGTCCATGCGTATCCACGAGGTTGCTTGAGAGGGTGGCTGCGCCGGAACAATGAGGCTTGACGTAGCAGAAGAAGACAACTGCGTGTTGTGAGTTGTTGGCTCTGTGGATGAAGAAATCTGTGAAGAATGCATATGGGATGTCGATTCATCGTTCATGGGAATTTCAAGAGATGTCATGACTTGTCAATGTCGCATTGAACATGCAAGGTCGAAAAGCACTGAGGCTGGCTGTTTGGCGTTATTCAATATAAGACTGAGAGATAACGGACACTTTGGCAGAGGATGCTCCGGTTAGATAGTAGGGTATAGAATGAGTGTTTGATTCCGATACTTGGACGAATTTCAGTGACGAGGTTGGATGTGGTGAAGCGGAAATAGATTTGGTCGCATTAAATTTAACATCTCAACATCTCTACATACATTTGGTACCGCGAATGTCATTGGCAGACAGAGATGGCTGCTGCTTGTCCAACCGCATCGATGCACCTCTCAGTTTTGGCTGCATTTCAACACTCAGCGTGTGGCGTGATCCAACTAAGCAAGCATTTCAGTCACCCCAAAATTTAGCTAGAGTATCGTTATCTATACCAATACCAATACCATACAGCCGGATTCAAGTTGTGGGGTGACCCCGGGGGGCCTCCGCGAAGCTCGCAGGCACACTTCTCGACGTCATCAGAAAGTAATCACCCTTTGTAGAGCCTTTTATGTGCGAGATTCCAAGTCGGATATAGGTAGCTCGCGGAGCTTGGTCACAGATAGAGGGCGCTGTACAGCACCTACTTAGATTGCCAGCGGCCCCCAAACTAATCTTGTGGCCTCGAAACCCTAAAAGGCATGACTGCAAGGCGTCTTCGCTGTCCACGAGGGGTCAATTTGTGACGAACAATTGACTCCTCATCGACTGCGGAAGATTGGGCTGTGACTTCGCCACAGCTTTCTAGAGAATATAGATGGTATGGTCAATGTATGCGGTACTTAACGGGATGATAGCTACAATGCCTCCTCAGAAGGTTTCAGGAATCGCACACCAACGGGCGCATCTCTTCCTTCTAAAGCTGATGTGCGCTTATGGGCGACTCGTGAGCGAGGGTGACAGGCGATAGGAAGATCAGGTTCACTGACTTGAAGAGCCCGTGCATGAGATGATCCAGTAAGTTCGGTGGCGGATATGCATTTACCATCAATAGCAAAACAAAGGGAGGCCAAGTACACTCACGCAGTCTGAATCGAACCTGCCAGAGGGAACGCATTTGTCTCGATTGAGACTTGTCGGGGTCTATTCGGAAGAACAGGATCCTCGATAATCAATGATTAATGATCTACCAGCTCTGTCAAAGAAGGTTCAGTCATGTAGCCGCAGCGTGTGTTTTGCCAGAAAAGAACGACGCAAGACGCCTTTCATTAGCTACCTGTTCTCTGTACCAGCATACTCTCCCCTAGGTAGACAGATAGGAAGAAGACGATCGTTCCTTCTACGAAAGCTTTTATACGCCGGCGTGTCATGCGCCAAAGGAGTTGACAGGATGTCTAACAATACGTGGAGTTGGTTGAGAACGACGCCTGGCTCCTATCGAATTGCGTTCGGAGAGGGTCGTTTGAAGCTCCTCCAATCCATCTCATAATTGCAATGTGTCACTATCATATTGTCAGACAACCGAGTTAGATGGAATAGAACGGCTCAAGCTTAGCAGAGTTCAAGTTAGAGGCTCCGACTCTTCTTTTCGTTGCCCCAGATTGATACGTGGATGTGGTCGAGAACTGACCTGGATCCCATCCAAACAGATTGGATGGGCTGGCGTTACGTGACCCGTGTCAGAGTCCCTTCAGGCGATCAAGAACTGTAAATGATGCCAGAAAGCGATAGATGACATGAAGTTGTTCCGTTCCATCTCGTCACGACCCAAACTGTAAAAACGGAATGGGACGACTCAGATGATACCTTAGCTCAATCTTAGCTAATTATGTAAATTCAAAACTGCAAGGCATCTTACATGATGTTTTTCTTGAGACTAGTTCAACGGCATTAATAAACGCATATCCAGCTATCATGCAATGCACAAAACATGGTATTCGCAGCTCAACGGGCTGTCGGACAAGTGTGACCAAAAGTATCTTTTACATGCGAGTGTGTGGATAATTATCTGTATTATGCGATACTGCATAGCTGCTTCGTCAATGCAATCATAGGGGTCAAGCTTCAAGCCTAAATAGCAAGCGCATAAAAAAGGATTTCGGTATTAAGGAGGAGTAGGTGCAGTCCTTTCTTGCGAGCGAGCAGGAGATGTGGTTGGCTTCATTGGTGGAGAGCCTGCTGCTGGGTTCATAACCTCAGAAAGCTTTCCTCGCGATGGAGGAGTAGAAGAACGGTGGGAGTCGAGAATCATCCGGTCGTCAGATGGCGAAGGGACGCTTGATGCAGGTGAAAGCGTGGCAATAGGAGGAAGAGCGATAGGAGCAGATGGATTGACATGTGACGCATGGCCAGGGCCAATAGGGCGCGGATGAGGCGGAAGCACTACGGGTAGCTGCGGTGGACTAGGTGGGTAGTGAGATTCAGTATGACGTGACTCAGGAGAATGCGAGGGCTGGGTACGGAAGGGTATGGGCGATGGTCGCGACGAAGGTATGGGAGTGTGTCGTGAACCTGATGGAGATGACACGCTGCGCTTGCCACCATCCACCCGAGATCGCTTCGTGTCCAACTCATCCGGGACCGGGCTCAGAGGACGCTTGAGGGAGCCTGAACTTTCAGGAGGTGAAGGACGGCTGCGCGAAGAAGAAACAGAGCCACGGTCGGTGGATGAAGATTGCGCCTCAGGTCGGTATTGTGACAAGTGAAGAAGCGTTTCTATGCCTTCGTCATAGTCATCATCAACTACACGTGAAGGTGGACGAGGCGTCGCACTTGTAGGCGAAGGCTGCAATGACCTGCTTCCCGAGGAAGACGTCTCAGGTCCCTCTTTCGCAGAGAAAGAGCCGATCTTGTATGGAGCAGGCATGTTCGAAGGAACACCATTAGAATCTGACCGACCCGAATCATCCTTGGCGCGTCGCTGCCTTCGCTTCTTATCCTTCTTCGGTGGCTCGCCAATGACCCCAGCACCAGTGATGCTTTGCGTGTCCGAATCCTTGTTATCCTTCGCTGGCTTCCGCTTGCGGTCGCGCGCATCAGGAACAGGAGTGGGTCGCGGGCTCTCAGAGGGGCGCGAGTTGCCCCCCATATGGTGAGGAAGTGCATGTGAAGCGCCTTCTGGCGAAGCTGCGAAACTCGCTGACTGCCTACGTTGCTCAAGCAGCTGACGTTCCCGCTCATAGTCCCGTGCATCTCTTTCCTGTTCACGTGCAGGGTCGTATCGCCAGTGGCCACCCTCAGGAGGACCTGGTGGTGCAGGTGAACGAGGGTGAGGGGGACCGCTAGGGGGCTTGGAGTCCCAGTACGCACGAGATGGATGTGCGGACGGATGTGCAGAGCGAGGAGACGTTTCCATTGGACTGTGTCCACGAGGGACAGGAGAACGCGAGGGATAATACGGTTGCTGTGAAGGATGTGAAGGGTACTCAGGGCGTCCTCGACGCTCTCGTTCACGCTCCCATTCACGATGATGTTCAGGAGGTGGCCCACGCCGATCCCACAATTCATGCTCTGAGCGAGGCGCCTCACGAGGGTAATTAGGAGGCGATCGTTGTGCCAGGCTGGGTTGGGCAGGTCCCACAGGTTGCCTGTTTGATGGAGGATAATTGGGGTACCCAGGACCTGGAGATCGAACGCGTGAATTGTGTGGTGGCGGTGGCGAAGCGGATGTCGAAGGGACCCTGAGTGGACGGCCAGGGAAGTGGTCATTGTATTGACCAGGACCATGAACAGCGGAATTACGAAGTTCTTCCGTTTGCACTTGCTGCTGAGGAACAGGGTGATGAAGGAGGAGGGTTTGGTGGCCAGTTGGCCCACGACTTGGACCCTCACGCGATGAACCAGAGTAGTCCCGAGGATGAGGTGGACGATCAACGTCCATAGGTGCGAGAGGTGTGTGTGAAGGCATGTGGCGACTCTCGTCCAGCACTACAGGCGGTGGAGGACCGCCTCGGAACGGACCAGGTGATGATCTAGATGCGGGAGCAGGTGCAGGAGGAGGCAAGTGAAGATTGTCACCGCTAGGTGGGCCGTTTGACTGAGGCCGGAAGATGGGGGGACGCGTTGACGTCGATTGCAGCAGCAGGGGAGGACCGGTGAGTCCTGGAGGAGGAACGACGGCACTAGCATAAGCGGTTGGGTGCACGTCCTGAGGTCCTGGTGCAGCAGGCAGCTGACCACCAGTCGCTTGAGCATTCTTAAGGAGCTGGAGACGCTGAGAAATGACATGGTTTCCAGGGTCAAGTTCACTGGCACGAGCATACGCATCGATCGCGTCTGAGATTTGGTTGTTGCAGCTTTCGTAAAGGCTGCCCAAATCAAACCAGACCTCAGAGATGTAAGGGTTGATGCGGATGGCACGCGAGTATGCGTCAAGAGCGTCACGAAATTGGTTGATCTGGAAGTACAAGACACCAATCGAACACCAAAAGGTGGGATTACGGCCATCGCGGTAAACTGCCTGCTGGTAGGCCTCGTACGCCTTGTTGTACTTCTGGCCAGCCATGTACGCACGGCCGAGGAGGTACCAGCTTTGAGCGTCTGAAGGGTCTGTGTGACGGCATCGGTACCAAAGATAAAGATAGCTAAATTACAATAACCCACCAGCTTCCAGGCTCTTAGTCAGGTACTGGATAGCAAGCTCTTGGTTCTGGAAAGAAGATCCATCTTGGTGATACAACCACCCCAATTGCTGTAGAACTTTTGCGTGCCCAGGGTTGTCAGCAACAACACGTTCATATGCGTCCTTAGCGCGGACATGCTTCAAAAGATGATGAGTATGCAGAAATTGTGCTATAGGATAGGTAAGTTGCTTACGTCTTTCTGTTGCTCGTAGACATGCCCAATCTGGAACCAGATGTCCGCATGGGCGAGAGGACTTGGAGGATTGCGCAGGATGCGATCAAAGCAGTTAAGGGAGTCTTCATATTTGCCCTGCTGCTTGTAGATTATGCCGAGACGGAAGAGAATCTCATTTGCTTTGTCAAAATCTAATTCTGCGGAATGAATATCAGCCAAGGTGCTTCGCGAAGCAGAAGGAAGCCAACCTTTGTCCATCTTCAGGACAGAAGCGAACGCCTCTTCGGCGTGGTCCAAGGACCCATACCGGTCATAGAGTATGCCAATACCGTACCATAATTTTGGATCCTCCTTAGTGTTGACATGAGGACGGAAGAAAACAAGGTGATATGACTACCTGACATACCTTTGGGTTAGGGAGGAGGTACAAAGCCTGCTGATAAGCGGAGTAGGCCTTCTGCAGATCATCCTGCATGAGATAACAATGGCCTGCAATAGAACAAAGGCGATGAGCACATACGGATATGTAAGGTAAGATGAACTAACCGAGCGCGCTCCATACTTCGCCGTTGTCTTCTTGTAATTGAAGAACACGTTGGAAATACTCTACAGCCTAAAAGAGAAAGATGATGACATCAGCCACTGCCACGTGAAGATCTGAGATTGGAAATGGGATCTGAGATAAGGCAGGGCGCAAACGAAAAGTTACGACCAAATGGATATCCTCGGAGGACATCGGCTTCGACGCGGTATTGGCAAGAAATAGCATCAAGGATTTTTCCTACCTTTGGATAATTTTCCTTGATCCGCGCGATTCCCGCAACTTGAGTAAGTCCTGACAGGGACATCGGGTTATGCCGTAGAGCGTTTTCATATGCTGTGATCGCATGTTCCAGGTCGCCCATCTGCTCCGCGACACGCCCTGGGAAAAACAAGAGCGCGTTAAACTCATTAACCGATTTTCTAGATGAAAACACTTACCGATCAAAAGCCACGTTTGTTCGTTGGCCACTGCCAACTTGTGAATGACGCTTGATGGGGGGGGGCGCAACGCCGTTTGAGGCGGGAGCGTTTGGGATTACGACAGGCGATACGATCTGATTTGATGCTGTGTGTGCATGGGCAGAACCATTTGAAAGAGCTGGTGTACTAGGCAAGGCCGCTGCATTGCCATTGATGTGAGGTTGGTGTGCTGGTGCTGTTTGGTGTGGAGGATGGGTGAGGATAGCATGAGGATGAGAGTGAGTAGGTGGGTCATGCATGCGGACATCCCTCTCAGACTGACGTTGCATGTGTCTGTGGGACATGGTAGGAGGCGATTGACGCCAAGTGGATTAGAGACAGAAGCGAAGAGGGGAAAGTTGTCAAACCTTGGAGGATGATGTATTATATATGAAACTGCGGGAGAGGGGAGATCAGGGCCTTGGCCGTCGGCTACTTTCACGTACTAGTAATAGTGATCTCGGCTCTTTTCGCATGTGGAGTTTTCATGGAAGTACTTCCAATCTTGGACTATAGCGTGAGTTAAAGAGCTTAACGGTCGAATCCAAATTTAGTAATAAAATTAATCGCTGTCTTTCAAAAAGTTGATTGAAATGCCAATCCGCGTAATGCCGTGCTACTTTCGGTATTTTTACGGCAACCCCTTTTGACGTCTGAGATCTGGAACGATCTCGGAGGCGATACCAAAGTACCATTATATTGGTACCGACTTGCCGTGAATACTGTTGTCAGCCTAACTTGCTAACACTTGAGAGCTGTATCCAGGGTCTATTCATACCTCTTCTGGAAGAGCCCATTTCTAATTTACCCTTCACAATACTGTCAGGTACCCTCCTGTCAAAGCTTAGTGGCGTATGCCAATCTTGATCTTGTTGTCACTTTAGGAAAATGAAATATGGTTGGTTCTTCTGGCCTCTTACTTGGCCGCCGCCGCATCTCTCGCTTCGCTAAAACAACCCGTCATGATTTCACAGCCGCATCCTAATCTCCACGTGTGTAAGTTGGCACTACTCCTTAGACTTTTTTCATGACGAAACATATCGTTCATATGATGCGATGTCACGGAAAGTACGTATATAACCGGCGTCACCAGCGACCTCAATCCAAGTGGCTAGCCTAGCCATCATATGGGCGATTTATCCATCCAGTGTCCACCGTTCTTTTCGGTTCACTTACTTGGTAAATCTCCGTCGAACCTGCCGCGAACCCTGAGGCCTGAACTTGGTGCCGACCACCTAATCTGTTCTATTATTCAATTTGGTGACGCGATACGCCAACGCTGAGGCTCACAAGCTTCCATTTTTTTCTCCGAGAAGATAATGACCACGCGTTAACACAAGAAAGGTAATTTCATATTTCCATCAATCATGAACCAGCGTTCCGCTGACTTCGTTTCAAGCACAGCGCTGGTCCTTGATCGCCTCACAACCATGAATGAACGCGATCCTCCGACCGGGTAGATCTACCTCCGTCCTAGTCGGTGCACTTCGGATTCATTGATCAATAACTGATCCCCCTGTAAGTAGTCGTTCTTTGCTGTGGTAACAATAATTTTGCGCAGTCATTTATCTACAAGGCTAGAAGTTCATTATGAACCTATTTTGCAGTAGTGGCGCTGACCCTATCCTGTCAACCTCAGCCTTACGTTAAAAGCTTTCTCCAGCACTCATCTCGAAAATTACCAGAAACAGCATGGAACTTCCTTTGAACTTTACCAAAGCGAGCGCTCAGAGGCTAGAGCTGCACAGGCGTGCGAAGGATCGTCAACGTCAGGCTTATCGGACCGGCGAATAAGACTTTCCATCGGCGAAGTTCGGAAGAG
This sequence comes from Suillus subalutaceus, assembly GCF_016647625.1. Taxonomy (NCBI): domain Eukaryota; kingdom Fungi; phylum Basidiomycota; class Agaricomycetes; order Boletales; family Suillaceae; genus Suillus; species Suillus subalutaceus. The sequence continues at coordinate 80,996 of NW_024540346.1, forward strand.
AACGAGGTGCAAAATAAGAAGCGCTGCCAGCAGGCACATTTTTGTAACTTGGGGGAGAAGTTAGGGCTGTGTGCTGCGGTGTGGGGGTGTCCGACCCAGATCAACTGTCCGAAAATGCTATGTGACAGGTTGGTACACGCACCGATGGGAATTGGACCAGGCTAAGCGGCGCCGCACAGGGTCACGGCAAACATGTTGACGTCGTTCAAGCTGAGTGGCTCTTGATTGCAGGGACGAATACACCGCTTACAACCACATGCAGACTGCATCCGACTAGTAGATTCGTTTGACAGTAACGAGACGGTCAAGTCCGCGGGAGATGAAAAGATATCCACGAACGTATGCATACGTATGCTTGCATATGCCCACGGTCTTCTCAGTGATAGCGGTTCTGTGGCCAAGTTTGATCTTCCACCGTGCTGAAATAGGTAGGCTTTTACGATAGAACGGCTGAGCCATCGAGATCATCTTGACGATAGCGTTCCCGTACTCGTCATGTGACAAAGTCTATGCATCGCTTGCTAGAAGTCCGTCCCTAATCATTCATTGTATGTGTCTTAGTAGTACAAGCTTTCTTTTGATGGGAAATATATCTGGGGTTTCACAGCTTTCTTAACACCTGATTTCATTAAAGAGGTTTACAAATGACCTTTCTTGGATATTTGATGGCTAGGTTGGCTACTCGCGCTCGGTTCACCTGGTTCTTAAGTTGGAACACGGGAACTTCATCTGTCTCAACGCCGCACATTGCTCCATTGATCGAGGGAATGCGATTGTTGGGTCCGACGCCTCTCGATTACCGGGGCCAGCTGATCATCATCAGGCAAGATCTTGGCAGTGTGATAGTACGTACGTACCGATGAGGGTGCAATTCCAATGATGAATAATATACTAAAGGTTCGACGAATCAAAACCTGATCCAAGCAATTTCCGACTCGGAGCATATAAAACGCTCTTTGCTTTCACCTTGCCGCGAACTTCGGGGAGGTGACCTGGCCAGCATCGCAATCAAATACTCCCAATCGCAAGTCTGGTGTACGTCACCATTGACAGTAGCGCGAATAGTTGCAAATATGGGTATCGGTTTCAACGGACCTTCCGCGCGATATCGACAACCATTTGAAAATTGAAAATACATCTATCCTGCTCCTCAAAACAAGGCAAACGGGACATTTCAAAGGGCATGTACGGCCTGGTGACTAAGGTGACAACATAAGTTAATACTTGCGAGCTCTTGACATGCTGTCATTGTGCGATGTGACGTTGCAATCTGGGACCCTTGGCATGACATGACAGAACAAATCCAAAGATAGCCGATAACTCGTAATCAGCACGCCTGAACGACAAAATCGACTGAGAACAGAGAATTGCGTCCCTATGCCAGACCATCGTAGTAATTACGAGAATGTCTCTTTGTATCCTAATTATGAAACGTGGCCACGATATTTCCTTCCTAATTGAACACGTTCTTCGAGCCCTAAACGCGGTGGCGGCAAATGGGATGAATCCGAGCCATTCCAGAAAACAGGGCAGCTCGGGCGGGGAAGTGAGTAACTGAGAGGCCAAAGTTAGACAAGCGTGAAGGGAAGATCCGTGGTCATTTGGCAGATATGAAAAGGCCATCATGAGATATTGCCTCTTTCGATGACGCGCCAGAGATCTTTAGATTCTACAGGTTGCGATATGATGATCATGAACGTGGTGTCCTGCGGTTTCTCGGAACTGAAAGCCCTGGTCCAGGGAACAAAATTCAAATATAGGCCATTCTTCCACGCGTTGTTTGGTATTGTTTGGCAGGCCTGTCGACTTGTGTTTAACACCAAGCACAATAATACGAGTACATCAATTGCTATTGATTTACTGCGATGACTCGTGAGTCACTGTTTTTTTTTTTGCAATATCATGTCACTGATAATCTCTACCGTAATGCAGGAGGAAATCAACGAGACACGGATCGGGCAAAGGCCGCAAAGAAGCAGGCTGCCTTGAACAAATCCAAAGCAAAGGAAAGTAATACATCGCTGGCAAAGCGCAAAGAAGCGTATGTACTACTCTTCGCATCGTTGAAAGAGATGATGGGCTTATATCTCCCTCACAGTGATGCAGAAATTCTAAGAGCGAAACAGAAGGCATGACCTTCAGTTACTACATCTGTCCTCGTACTGTTTGGCTCACCTTACTTGATCTTAGAAACGAGACGAAGAGAAGGCTGCAGAAGCCGCAGGAAACGCAGCAAAATCGATTAAATAACACGAGTCTTGTGACTCAGATCCTGACCGTGGTCTCTGATTGTTATCACTTGGAGACTTTTGGTGGGAGCGTCTATCTGTTCATATCCTCCTCAGTACCGTCGCCTTACTTCCATAGCGTTTGATATTGCACTGTATCGTCTTGATCTCAACCTGCGCTCGACTGCGATACTTACGCGATGGGATACATTAATTTCGGACCCAGCCATATCAAATCTCAACATTGTATTCGTCAGCTCTCTGTCTCCGACTAGTATCTAATCATAAACAATGTAAATTCATAGCATCAAAATCAGGACTCCCTCGCAACACTCGAAGAACGACGGAACGGGACTCACATACTGAACCTTAATTACCCGTTCCACAGGCTTGGGGACGGTGTTGCGGGACCTTCTCAAGATGCCATACATGAGATAATCGCACGGATCGACAGATCATTGGGGCGATTAGTCAGATCGTGGACACATAAGCTTCATGGTGTTCGGATTCTCCCCAGCCGAGACCCAAAAGAGTGTTGACTAGCTGACTGGGGCTCAGGAGATTCAGATCTTAGGATTAATCGGAGGTATCAAATATTAAAATTTAAATAATGCTGTACTATTCTCATGACAGCTAGAAGACATTGTTGACAAGGGCGCCGTTCCACTGCCAGGGCAGTTCGAACACCACCAAATATTCTTTCTCTCAGCAGATAACTTAAAATCGACCTTTCAGGGAGACGGGCCCTCGGGTGCCCCACATAAGTGCCGTCAATCAAATGAACGCTATATTTATCAGGAAGACGGCCGGGCACCGGAACTCCGGCATGTCAAATGTTGGGTTTTCAAATGTAGCGATGGGATGACTCATCTTTAGATAAAAAGCTTCTATGCCCAGCCAGCCCTGAATCCTCCACCTGGATCTCCCTGGATATTTAAACCTTGCTAAACATGCGAGCTATCAGCGCTTCAGCGATCAAATCACGAAACCGAAACTGTCCAGATTACGGATCCATTATACCTATTTCATACACGCGGTCACAAATGCAATCTCCTGTGTTCAATCCCAAACCTTGTTCCCATGGCAGGTCCACACTTGACGGATGCTGTGATATGATCATCCTGCGTGCTCACCGTGGGTGATGGGAACTCCATGCTTGTTCCGATCACCCGTACAGGGGCACCCATCTAACTATCATCATGTGGCAGGCCGCTCATCGCTTTGCATGTTTCAGAGCCCACAGCCCAATAGACAATTTGACTAGTTTCCTCGCCAACTTACTGGTACCGATGCCCGACCTTTTAGGATCCCCGGTTGGATCCGGACAAATGAGGAAGCGCTCGCGCCGGGTCTGCTTCGAAGACTAAACCCATCCGTTTAGAATCAATCAAACGGCTAGAAGAGTAAGTAACTCACTAGTACATTTAACCTACTAGCTCGTCTGCCTAAATCAGTGATAGCGTCTTAATTCCACCCTGGTCCAGACTTGATCGGAACGTTTATGAAAAGTAACAAAAATGCTTGATGTAGGTCTATACTATATGCAATGATCCGTGCCCCATATATTTAATGGTAGAGAAAAGAAACCAGTCATTTTATTTTAATCGCTTGACCGCCTTCTCCACGTCTTCTGCGAGGTGCATCCCCGGAGTTATCGTCACCACTTCCATGCCCAGAACCCCGAGGTGTGGGCCCAGAAGGAAGGTAATGATGAGGAAACTGTGTCATATGGGGAACTGGATATCTTGACGGAGAATGAGTAGCTTCTTGGCGTGAGCGGTACAGAGAGAATAAGGAATTCACGAAGACCGTCAAAAAAGTTAGTGACGTCAACGTAAAAGCCTATGCACAAATATGTAATCAGCACAGCGCACCGATCGGTAGCAATTCACGTGTACTAACCAATGTTTTCCAGCTAATGGGCTCCACAAAGCCATTGATGACGTCCGCAATGAGTTCTGCACCTACCCGAGCACGGCCAACCATGGCTGGGTCGCGATCCATGCATGTTTTCCAAGTTGCACATTGTTGGATCATGGCAGGCACAGGGTTGTTTTCACATAGGTTGTGCCTGTATTGTGTAGCACACATGCCGATCTCTTGCACGATGTCTGAACCAACGATTCATTTTAGCAGACGCATTAAGCAGTATGAAGATCATACCCATCGAATATTCCGAGATGCGGTGTCCAACGTCACGTTGTACTGTGAGAATGAACTGCACCAGGAGATAAAGAAACACCATGACTAGCGACAGATTAAAAAAGAACTGTAAATATCTTGGGAAGCATGATCAGCGCACTTGGAGAGTGGGAATGTAAACGATCTCACCCCAGTAGGACCTGTGGCGTGTCTGCTCGTGGCACTGGGTTAGCCGGCATGTTGAGTGTGTAGTGGTTTGATGTGTTTCGTGTCACAGGCCCGACATGATCTACGTCACCATCAATTTCTTCCTCGCTGCCGTACCCCAGGTCATCGCGTAATGACACAGCGTGTTGGTTTTTTGTACGAGCCTTCTGCCTCGAGTTGAAAACCCTTCTGAGCGCCCCTGTGGCAATCGTTCTCCCGTTTTCTTTCTCAGAAGCCTCGGGTTTAGGAGGGCTAAGCTCGGACATGTCCACGTCGCGCAGCTCCTGCACAGGAAATGCTTTCTGAGGTGAGAAGTTCACAGGAGGCACCCATGGGTGAACTGGAGGAGTCTGCAATGCTGGAGCTTGGAAGATGAATGGCACGTTGCGGTTTTCTCCAAATATAGGAGTTTGAGGTGGCTGAGGAAATGCCGGGCTCGTGGGTTGAAGGTCATCAAATGGACCTGAAACTTGTTAGTAAAGTTAGAATTCAAACAGAATGAAAACCCACGTTTTCGGGGCGTATTCAAGTCATTATTAGCCCAGACTGGCTTCGTATTACTGCTTGGTCGAGACGTAAACTGGAAGTCCATTGGAGCTTCCGTCGATCTCTGCGTATGGGTGTGAGTGTTCATAATGTTAGAGGTGTGTTAGCGGAAGTAAACCGCTACTATAGTTCAGAGCGCCTTATAAGCCGAATGCCGCAGAACGGGTCAAACAGGTAGAAGGTGCGAAAGACCACCAGCTGATGCGCTGACGGTGCAAGTTGCAACACGAGCGTGACAACGACGCGTGTGTCACACTCATTACAAGTTTTTGTCACGTGGTGGACCTACTGGACCACAGCAGTCGCGACTCGCCGAGTTCATTAAACTCAATGTTGTCAGCAATGAGAGCTGCTCCATTAAGGGCAGCACTGGCGGCAGCTAGAAGTCAAGCAAGAGCAGGCCTACTACCGTCTTTACGCACATTGCATCATATTTCCAGCACATGGGGACCTCCATCAGCAAACCTCGTGCCCATAGTCATCGAACAAACAGTAAGCTGACATGCATTATTCGGTTCTCGTCAGCTGAGCACTCCACCTCGTGCATGCAGGGAAGGGGCGAGCGATCATATGACATTTTCTCTCGCCTATTGCGCGAACGTGTAATAATGTTGTATGGACCTGTGCGTCTGCCGTTCTCCAAAGTCTCGGGTTGAATTAATTCATGTCGCTGGTTTCCAGATACGGGATACAGATTCAGCCCTGACCGTTGCGCAACTCTTGTTCCTTGAAGCCGAAGACTCCTCTAAACCAATACACCTGTACATAAACTCCCCTGGAGGAAGCGTGACTGCGGGACTGGCTATCTATGATACAGTACGAGCTCTTTGTCTCTTTTCTGGCTAAACTAACGTTTCATAAGATGCAGGTTTGAGATTCCGCGGGATGGCATTATTTGCGTCTGACGCCTACCTATCCACTTTCAGTACGTTTCTTCGCCGATACACACGTACTGTGTGGGACAAGCATGCTCCATGGGATCCCTATTATTAGCAGCGGGTATGTCCCTCAGAACCTTTTCATTTGAAAGAGGTATCATTGTGGTCCAGGTGAAAAAGGAAAGCGTCATTGTCTTCCTAATGCTAGTATAATGATCCACCGTGAGTGATGAAAATGGTGGCGACCATCACCTGACTGATTACTCGCTTGCAGAGCCTTCTGGAGGCGCCTCTGGGCAAGCTTCTGACATTGCAATTCACGCCAAGGAGATTTTGCGTGTGAGACATCTACTCACAAGTATATATCAGCGACATTGTGCCAAAGGAAAGGAAAGTGAGGCATCAGGGCTGGAGCGGTTCGGTAAGCCCCTCTTCCTTTGTCAGGTGGCCATATTAACTTTTGTTCAGAGAGGGCTCTAGAGCGAGATTATTTCATGACGGGCAAGTTTTCTCATATATAATGACAACATATCTCTCACAGAACATTTTTAGCACAAGAAGCTCTTAACTTTGGGATTGTTGATGGCATTCTGGAGAAGAGACCAAGTTCCGAAGGCGATTCAAATTTGGATCACAGTGCACGAACTTAAAAACCCCTTCTACTCCCGATCCGGGCACGATATAGAGCTCGCAATGGAAGCCCCTTTCGCCTTTTTTGTAGTCTCATCTACGCCCGTGTAATCTTCGCTGGTGATGGGGTAGGATAGTATGGCTTTTCTTACCCGTGAAATGGACTGATGTGGCCAATGCTGTAAGTTTCTAGATAGGCCACCTCCCTGAACTATGTGGTACTGAAGACCCCTACCTCCATCGTGAAAAACATCAGACCGCAGATCCCCGTTTCTAGAATGGTGATCGGCATGTCAAGGGTAAATTCCCAGGTCGGCGCCTCCCCAATTAATCGATCTATCTGGCCAACATGTTATGCGGAGGGCGTAATACCCTTCATTAGGGATGACCCCTTGCATAAACTGACAACAGGAATGACTTTGTCATGGTCGATCTGAAAGATCTATATGGCATGTATGTATTGAAGCGATGGTGCTCTCCAAATCGCACACGGATACTAACAGTCGTGAAGGAGATTAGGGATGCCAATCCATGTTCTCCGCCGTGCACTTTTGTGGCCTCGAGAAAGCCCCTGTGAACATGTTTCAATGCGCAGTCAGCTCGATCGGAGGATAATCTGATATATACTCGTCTATTAATCTCAATTCCGGAAGTGTCCTTCGAGCTTCGAGTGAAGTGTGCACACCGAATCGTGTGTACCACCTACATATAACTTTCTCGCAGGTTGTGCAGATCCTCGACGTGTGGGATACGTGTCAGGAGTCAGACCTAGATCTTGACCGGCGTTGCTCTCCTTGTCTACGCAATTGCCACGGTCCTGCATATAATAGGATATGTGGCTCACCCAAGATTAACGCGAATAGATCACAGGATGGTTGACCAAGTGTACCCGGTGAGTATCATGATCGAATGAGGGAATACTAAATAGCCTTTGCCATTCCAGGCAGCGCTTATTCGAAAAAATTCCATGCTCGTGTGCGCTGTGCGTGCGCCGCAGCAAGTCCCATCATTTTGGCGAGTTCAACCTCAAGGCACACATACGATCTCAGATCGTATGCCTTATCAGCATTTCACCGATATTTCAACACAGCCATTCGTGTGAGCGCTTCGTCCGAGAGATCCGCTGGGTCCCACACGATCCGCTGATGAATACTTGCGGATGACATCGGGCCACAGGATGCTACCAAGGGACAGGGTCTGGCATCTGTGTCATCGAAAGCATATTTAGTTACGCGGATGCCCTCATTCCGCTGGCCGTTCCTCACACTTTGCAATTGGCTAGTCCTGCATCAAAACAATTGACAATGATCTATTTGGTATAAAAGCTTGGTTTGTGCGGCTTTTAGCACACGCGCGCACCATGGAATTCTTTCAGCCACCCTGTTGCCTCTTCGAACTTCTGGTGATATCATCATCCTGCCGGATCAGACCCAACAACGATTGATCAAGGGAGTGAGCTATGGTCTGCACTGGCCTTGCGGTGATGGCATATTCTAGGGATAGTTTAGGATGTGACGAGATAGACGATGAGATAGATGAAACTATGACGCCGCTCAGTGGCAGGACCCTTGGCAGATGCGGCTGGACATATGAAGCAACCTGGTGTCAACTACTACAAATTAATTGAATGAGGGGGCAGTGATCTCAGGTAATCTCCTTCCCAAGAATCAAATGGAGGAGCCACCATTATGGAGAGTGCTCAATAGATAGCCAAATATAGCTCTGTTGACTCTGCATTCTGATTGATGGATCGGAATTCCAATAATCTCGAACAACTGGGGGTTTTCAGATCTCATGAAATCATTGGAGGTCCAAACCGTGGTTGATTCTAGTTCCAGCGAGACAATTACTTCAGCACAAGGAACACCGCACTCGCGGATATAGAGGGGGGTAATGCTACAGATAGAGATACGACGCAATCAACGAAAAAATAACTTGGCAAGGGGCTTTTAAAAGAAACCAAACAAACGCAGGGCACCAAATCCTGGCGCCTACATCGTGCACGGACCTATTAAGGACTATGATCTTCGCCACTAATGCATGCTGTTGCGAGAAAGGAAGTGGCGGCGATTGCCCCCTCCTCCCCTGCCTCCCCCATTACCTCCCTGCCCCTTACCTCCATTGCCTCCTTGCCTTCCACCTCCACCTCCACCGTTACCTCCATTACCTCCATTACCTTGGTCGGAGGTGTTAGTGGATGAAGCAGCGGAGCTTTGCGCAGTCGTTGTTCCACTCGCAGCTGCAGAGGACGCTACAGAACCACCTCCAGCACCAGTGGCAGCACCGTTGGCGTTGGCATTAGCATTATTACTGACAGTAAACTAGATGATGATGAGTGCATGGTAAACATGAGTCGCGGGAATGAACACACGTAGACTACATCATCAAGAGATCCGTGCTGTGCAATGGGCACCAAGACCGGCTGGTGGTTTGCGGCACTGTTGATCGTCGAGATCTTGTATGTCCCTTCAGGAAGACCATTAGTCACGTCTGCGGTGAGGATGCCGTTATTAGCTGGGTCGTTCAGGCCCTTGAAGAACGAGAACTTCGTAGGGTCGGTCGGTGTCGTCTGCGTGAGTGAGTCCAGCTGCTCGATGACGATGTGGGAGTGCCCCTGGATCTGCCCCTGTCCATTTAACTGCTGGGGTGCGGAGAAGTAGGTTTGTTCGGCATTGGTAAAATGCCCCGTCTCCATGCCTTGAATGGCGAGAGAGACGGTGAAACGCCTGGTTCGGCGGGGATAACGTCGAGGTTCGTCGGATTGGTGAATTTGGCGGAGGGCATGTTCGCCGTGGAGGGGATGGAACCCATAGGTGCGGGGTTGCATGACCCACCAGAAATCTGCTGGCCATTGGTGATCGGCTCATTGGGGACCGTTAAGCAGAAGTTGATGAAGTTATTCGATGAGGTGAGTGATGCGACCTGGCCAGCAGTGGGTTGATCCTGACCGTCGTTTTCGAAGCCCGTCGCGATGACCGCGGGGTCAAGAGCTGAAGAAATACAAATGAAGACATTGTGCAGGAAGGAATACAACAAAAAGACATACTCGAAGAGCTCTGGGGATCGTTTCCGCCGCCACTACCGCCTCCTCCACCTCCGCCGCCCCCACCTCCATTTCCGTTGCCATTTCCGCCACCTTGCTGGCGAACAACCAGACCAGGCTCAGGAACGGCAAAGCCAGCGACCAGCGAGGCAAAAGCAGGCACGACAACAAAAAGTCGGGAAAAGTGTTTCATTTCGAAGAGAAAAAACAGGCTTCGCAGAAGCCGAAAAAGAATGATCAGGGGAAGGGTCCTATAAATCTGCTCTGATGTTAACCGTCTTCCTTAACGAAGGAAAGCCAAAGGGTGACACTCACAATAAAGCAGCACGGCTGCTAAAGAGAAGACGATACAAGGGAAAGTGATAATAAAGAGAACGGTCTGACATTTATACGGTATAAAATTCCAGGCTGCAGACAGCGCTTCTCCTAGCTTTGGAGGTCACCACGGAAACTACAGCGAGCGACATTGGGCCACAAAGACCAAGACCACGACAGCATCGCGACCAGCCATTCGGCAATGTCAAACTCCAGCAAGTCTTGAAGAAAGTGCTCCAAAGGAAGGCAAAAAGGATCGTCGTGAAACAGCACTAGTGTGGAGAAGTAGACTCACTACCAAATCGGGGATGTTGACATCGCAACAACAGTAGCAACTGCTTAGTCAGCAACCCCAAGAACAGCAACCGGTGACTGATAAGATCGAGAGCAGTCTACGAAAACTCCGGAATTTGAAACGCACAGAAAATTTACCACCAACGAAGAACGGGCCTTGTCCAGAGTTTGGTCAGCAACTGTTTGTACGTGCCAACGCTGGTGGATGATCGGGGGGCATTTGCGGAAGACCAGTCAACGAGACTAGACACGTATCATACGCAAACAATTTGACAGCCACGTAGAACGAGTCATCGGTACCAGACAGTGTCGCAAGAAACACGGTTCCCTGGTACGAGGCATTGTGCTGAAGGGTATATTAACACAGTAAAACGATCAGTTACACGGGAGACGCGTTCTACTCATACTTAGTTGAAGTTTTTACCATGAATGACGCGAGTGTGTCTATTTCACTGACCGCATGGTCCTGGAAATGTCTCTCTGCAATGGCAGCAAGGATTGCATGGATATCAGCAATATCCGCCAAGATGGGCGTGCGACTCTCGCTTTCCTCGAGTAACCGAGAGCTTCGTCGGCGGCTTGGATCTTTTGTATCTCTCCTTGGCCTGTTTCCAGAAGTGGGGATCGTGAATGGACTGAGGCCTCGTGGATTCTGTCGTACAGGGTCAAGGAGAGAATCGGGAGAAGGTGGATCTGCTGCGGTCAAGGGTGACGGGTATACGGGTGGAATGAGATTGAAATGAGATAGGTAACGATAAAGCCCTGCGGTTGGCATGTTTCTGAAGTCAATCTAACGGGGAATATATCAATGCAATGGTGGCAGGTGTCACAGAATCTTCTCACTGCGCTCTTTAGGTCATTATCCGCAGACTTATCTGCCCTTCTGCTGACTGCTGTGCCGTGTTCTACTCTCTTTCTTTTGACGCGTGGTTCTCCCTCTGCCCTGTCCGCCGCCTGTCTCTTCGTCCCTGCGACTCCGAAGTAGGCCGCATCGTCATTTGGTTTCTTGCGAGCCTGAGGACGCGATCGTGAGCCTGATGTCGAACCGGCGTTCGCTGATAATGTTGCTACCGCAGACATATTTGCGTTTGAAATGATGTGATTGCGATTCTCGAACTGAACAGTTTCATCGTTAGCACTGATGTTCCCACGCGCTTATCATTTTATCTCTTCGGTTAATTCTCGAATATAAAGCTGTTTCACTAACAACCTCTAACAACCTCTAGACTGGCAAGGCTCTGCAGTACTAGCCCGGCTGAATAGGCCGTTGCACAGTCTAGAAATGCTTGCTAACCTGAAGCATCGTTAATCGCGACAAGTTCGGTTAAGTATCGCCTTACTGTCGTAGATAAATAAATAGAAATCTGATACGATACCTGAACTTCTCACTTCGCCTCTTGTCTTGAACCAATAATGTCTACCTTTGGATCCCTTTTCCGTGTAACTACCTATGGTGAGAGCCATTGCGCCTCTGTAGGTGCAATCATCGATGGATGTCCTCCTGTATGAGTAATTTCCGCCCGTAATATGAATCAAAGTTCACGATTTGCTGCAGGGACTGGAGCTTACTCCACAAGACATTCAGGTGCAGCTAAGTCGCAGAAGACCAGGACAGAGCAATCTTACCACACCTGTGAGGAACTTTTCTATTTGTGTGTGACATATTCTCACCCTGGAGTCTGCGATAGAGAGATGAGAAAGACCTTGTGCATGTGCAATCTGGCATCGAGCAAGGTGTCACCCTTGGAACACCTATAGGCCTCCTGGTAAAGAACGAGGATCAACGTCCGAAAGATTATTCTGAGACAGATTTGTACCCTCGTCCGAGTCACGCAGACTACACCTACCTTGAAAAGTATGGTGTGAAGGCCAGCAGTGGAGGCGGACGTAGCAGTGCACGAGAAACTATTGGTGAAATCATCTTATTTGTGACGTTCCTCAGAGTCTAATTCGAAGTTTCTTGGCACAGGTCGTGTTGCAGCGGGTGCGATTGCCGAAAAATACCTCAAACAGGTGTTTGGCATTGAAATCGTCGCCTTTGTCAGTTCAGTTGGCAAGATCCACCTGCCATCCAATGTGGCACCACCGTCCCTCACAGCAGTGGACGAGGACAACGATGACATAGCAGACGCGTTAACACCTGAGTTTAGACAGTTACTGGCCACGATTACCCGGGAGGAGGTTGACAAGCATCCCACACGCTGCCCTCATCCAGAAACTGCAGAACGGATGACGAAGGTGAGCACTATCTCCCCATGACACCTGTCGTAATCAGTGACCAACTGCTCATCATCAATAGCGCATCATCCGCGCTAAAGACTCTATGGACTCTATTGGCGGGACAGTGACGTGCGTCATTCGTAATGTCCCGTCAGGTCTTGGAGAGCCGGTTTTCGACAAGTTCGAAGCGAAACTTGCGCAAGCCATGATGTCGATTCCTGCCACGAAAGCTTTCGAGGTCGGCTCTGGCTTCAGAGGAACAGAGGTTCCCGGAAGCAAGCACAACGACGCCTTTATCTTGAAAGACGGTAAACTCGGCACCACCACCAACTGGAGTGGTGGTATCCAAGGAGGCATCACCAATGGTGAAGACATCTACTTCAGGTACGGAGTTCCACCTCTCAAGTCATGCTTCACTCACTTTTTCCTACTGCAGGATTGGATTTAAGTCACCTGCAACCATATCGCAAGCACAACGCACCGCGCAGTACGATGGTACACCAGGAACACTCGCCGCTCGCGGGCGTCACGACCCTTGTGTTGTCCCTCGTGCTGTTCCCATCGTGGAGGCCATGGCAGCCATTGTCGTCATGGACCAGCTGCTCATTCAAAACGCACGCAAGACCGCCACTGGGCTGCTCCCTCCTATCACAACGCTCCCACCCACCATGGTGATGCCATCGCATTGATAATAGAATGAAGATCTCGATAGAGTATATAGACCTTCAACAAGGATGTATTGGGTATGACGTGATGCTAATATACAAATGTAGTCTGAACAAGATAGCGCGAAAGCAAATAATCACTAACGACGTCACCGCGCCTGGGTGGTACCTCGTACATGCGTATTGGCATGGAGATCAAGAGATTTCGCGCAGTATTTTGATGTTATTCCTCTACGTCAGAGCAGTCCATGCAGAGGCAGCAAAGAAGCAATTCAAGTTGCCACCACCACCACTAAAAGTACGTGAGCAATCCACGCTGTGGAAGTGACCTGGCTCCTCACGTGGCGGTTTAACAGTCTCCCGGGCCACTTGCCGAAAGCGTCGTCTATCACATCTTCTCGCCGCCTCTCCACGACCTCGTCCCCTATACTATCTTCGTTATATCCTCTTGCATACGAGTACCTGCAAGGAGGTCGTATGAGTGGCGTTTGTTCATTCACAGGACTGTGGTACGGTTCTGGTAGGTTACTTCTGTGTCGTGTTTTCCGCCGACCAGTAGGTGATGATGGCTCTGAAGTATAGTTTTGTGATGCGAGGATACTTACTCGCTGACCTAGTGGACCCCATCCTTTTGAACTTGCAGCATTCGCAGAGCGCAATGGTGCAGAAATGGACGAGCAAGGTGAGCCTGATATCGACGAAGCACCAGACGGCAGTCCATCAGAAAGCCGTCTGCGACGCATGCCAGCAGTTATCCGTACACGAGAACGAAAGTGGACCCGTGGACTGGGTCGATCACTAGAGCCCTGAGGATCATCTCCGGACACGGTTGACTACGTTGCGTTCAGACTAACTGAGCACCCCAGATTCCATGTGACAGCGTGCAGGCTTACATAGGGTCGAGGTCCATCGGCAGATGAATGTCTTCGGTTAGAACGATGTATGAAATCAGCCGTGTCCTCGTAACATTCCTCATCCTCGGAATCAAATATAATGCTGTGGCGACACGCTTCCCTTGGCTCCCTACTTTTATCCCGCCTGTGCTGCTGATTAGGGATGATAATTGATTCATCTGAAAAACCAATTCGTAAATGATTACCCAAAGTGAGAAAATATTGCGTGAGGTCAGACAAAGAGAGAAGTTACATATCCACATACCTTGCACTTTATTTTTGCGGTTCCTTGCCAGGTTCCCCTGAGTATCACCCTGAGTCCTATCGCCATTCTGCATTATTGTAATATCCGCTTTGAGCGCATTGTTATCTGCGATACTCGCGGGAGGCATGTGGGATTTTGAGACGGTGGTCACTGTTGGTATTTGTGTGGGGAAAACACAGAACAGATGCACCTGGTTGAAGTCGATTGGGTGAGGTAATAGGAAGGTAATATGTAGATTGGCATATTCCGCTCACGTGCTCGCAATGTGAACTCATGACCACCAATGACCACAAGTCGGAGGTTGCCGTTTTTGAATTTTGACAAGACAGGTTCCTGGCAGGAAACGCTGAGAAATATCACAGAGCGTCATGTATACTGGCAGTAACGATCTATCTATATGCATTTTTCAGTGAGAAGACATTGTCGTGTTGTCTAAGTAGCTATTGTCCTGATAAAATTTCCTCAATGGCTTGCTGAACCACAGCAGCATCATATCGCGGTATTCCGGTGCTTTCGGATCTTTTGCCGACCAAAATACACTTGATACCGAGTGGCTGTAGGAACAGGAAATGATAAGTCTGATGGTGGCCAGGGGTGGAAACATGAGGCAGCGGCTCACGGTTATCGCTTCGACATCTACTGCTACTTTTGTCCCCTCAAGATATACCAGATGTGTGATGAACGCCGAGATCGGATACAGTGGAACGTTTCCTAGCCCGTTTGGCGGGTATTGCGAATTCAACACCGAGGTGATAGCTCTGCGCTGTTTGAGATCAAGATCCCAGGGCAAAATAAGGAATCACCTGATATAGTCAACGGCGGTGTATCCATCTGTTTCTCTATCATTACTGCCGTTCACTGTTGGAGATGAATGCACTGAGTCTAGGTCACCGGACAGTGCCGCAGGACCTACAAAGAAGCGCTTTGACACGTAGGAGCCGAGATCCTGCGATCGCAGATGCTACACCGCGGAGAGCCAGGCAGGGAATGATGCTGAGCATTCTTCATTAGGAAGATGTTTCGAGTCCCTGGATCGCGCACTGCACTCGCCTCGTCCATAAGGATCCACATGAGTACACCAACACCTCCGAAGTTGATAGGTTCTTGATAAATTGAGGGTTTGGTCTCGGGTATACTTCATGGCCATACCCATTAATATAGTAGAGTCCTGATACGGGATGGGTACCGCGAATCAGACCCTGAACTTGAACAAGGTTACTCACTGCATATTCGAGAATGGAGAGGCTCATATCCGCCTTCTTTGGCTTGTTGACTGTACATAATGTTGGACCGACTCTGCGGTATGATCTCGCCTAGTCCATCTAAGGGAGATAGCGGATCCAATGACAGCAGCTCTGAGTCAGAGGAGATTGCAGGAGCCACTGGATGCGATATTTCACATTGACCCAGCAGCTTCGTGCCATTCTCCTACAAGTCATGTCAAATGGAACAGATCCCTGATCTGATTATGAGCACAGACCAATTCCGCTGCAATGGTAGTGATATGATTTGTCACGATGACTGGCAGAATGTTCGCCTTAAAATCGTGTTTCAGGGTTGTGCTTCTCATTCATTCATCTGTTTTATGACAAACACACCTGGCTATTGGTGATTGTAGAGAATAAAAATATTGCGGACGGTAAGGACCGGAAGAAGCCCTGCGCACCTGCCAGGAAGTAGTTACCTATGCTGCGGAGCGTAGCTCTGAGTCAGCACCAACAGTCCGACCAGGGACAACTTCTACAGCCAACCTTCCATTCAAGAAGGAGAAGTGTTTGTGTGCTCGCTTGAGGACTTCGTTCTCAAAGTATACCAAGAAACCTAATCGAAGCCGTCAACATACAGGAGTTGTAGTCCATTATCAGTATTACCTCGGATGACTTCCTTCCGGTCGTTCGGGATGCCCGACCACAGAGGACTTTTGACCTTCGATGATGCCCCGCCATTCAGCACGTGCTTCATTCTCGGACACATTCATGGGTAATCTATAAGACAAAAGAATGCGCACGGCATCGAGAGGCGAACCGGGAGGAGCCGGAGGGATTAATCTGACAAGCCTTGAACGAATGTCACCTTGATTTCTGCATGAGCACACCTCAAGCTGAGCGCGACTTCGAGTGTCATTCACCGATAGATGGTCCACCGAGTACCCTAATTATCTCACTGGACGATCCACCGTCATCTGAGACCGGAAGAACGTAACATGCATTTTCGAATGCAGCACATATGGAGTTCCCGCCCGAACCACCGGATATCACCAAGGAAGACGGCTTTGAGCGAGAACTTGCGTCTGATACATGATTCTGGAAATGTTCAGGGCCATCAGTTACTTGTGCCATTGGATCATGTCTGTCCCATGTTTCGTGTATTGTCCTTGCGCTATCTGGCTGCAATGGGAGGTCGAACACAGATGAGTTCAAGCTATCCATCCAGCAGTAGTAAGTGTTCAGCTCGGAGTTCAAGTTGAGAACGACACCGTAGCGAAGAACGGTATGGTGAATAACAGGTTCAAGGAACTCTGAGGCACTGGACCCGAGTAAAAGTTGACACTCCTACTACTTGACGCGGACGTTCAAGCTCAAGTTGGACTACTCATTAATATTATTACGTGACGTGGTACTATAGCTACATGATATCACTTCGTTCAACAATGTCGCGAGCAGTACATAACTGCTTCACTGGAACCATCGTTATAGCATTCAAGGTCAATGCGCGGGCTCTGAAGAATAATAGGAAGAGTGAAATTTCAAAATGTCCTTGAACTTCTCTGGAACGGCCAGTCGACGCTGCCGTGGCATGGCTCACACCCGGCGCATTACTGCGGTACCCACGCCCTCTGCTCTATTGTTGAACTTTTATCTCGTTAACATTATTCCGCGTTAAATGATATGGTTCGTAACTTTCCAGCCTTGCCAGGTTTTTACCGGACTCTCTTCTTGTACATCGAACCAGGTAAGTATTCCTCCCACTGACCCTCACACTCAAACGATAGAATCACGGACATGCTGCAGTGTCGACTGTATCACCTGCCATCTTGGCGTGGTTCTTTCCAGGCGCCTCCTGGTTCCACCATGAGCTAATACCAGCTGCACCTGCTCCTTCCGGACCGCTAGATGCTAGGACTACGATGGCTATTTGGCAGCTGGGGAACTGTGCGTTTTCTACGCCTACTTTGTCCATTTTACCCAACTGAAGATCTTTAGGCTACCTTCTCCTGGGTTTAATTTCGTCACTGGTCTTTAGAGCTATCCGAGATGCTCTTCCGAACAATCCGGAGGCTCAGGAGCGTATACTTGGAGCAAGTTTCACTGCGCTTGCGCTGGCAGACGTGGGTTCTTTCCGTTTCTCATACTTATTCACCCGTCTAACGAGCTACATCGTAGGCAACACAGTAAGTCTTAAAACTCTACAAGTGTTTGCCCTACGCAACATGTTTCAGTATTGCTGCTTCATTTATTGGCCTCCCCGACGAGCTCAAGTATTCCTATGGCAAGTGGAATCCCATGACCCATGGCAACATCACCTTTGTGATATTCCTCTTGAGCGTAAGGTATGTCGAGAGCAGATGCACTGCCAGGCTGTTCTCATAAACAACTTTATAAGACTTGCCTGGTTCGCCGGAGTCGGCCGTACTACATATTACTACGGGAAACGGACCAAGGTGGACTGAGGACCTGAATTATTTTCTATGGATTAGGACGCTAGGCGGTTTCACGTCCGACATGAATTATATGTGGAATCTGTAAACCTAACTCTACTGTACAACTTTAAGGTGCGAACGTAAATCTGAAACGTCCACGAACGATAAGTATAAATCTTAGTGTCCCAAAACGTATTTGTGGGGAATCGAAAACCCAGTTTACAGATCGATCGGGATGAAAAAAGGGTCCAATCCCAGCCGTAATGCACCACCCCTATGCGTGGTGAGTATCGGTGTTACTAGAAAATTGAAATGGAGAGGCAACAGCGCAATGGCCTCAGATCTACAAGGTTCCAACGGGTGGTGGGCAAATCAACGTCCCCGCCGCAACGAGGAACCTAACAAGCACGGGAGCAGGTTTGTGACATTTTCCTATTACGAGGAAGAATTCAGAGACGCTCCATGAGCTGCAGCCCTGTTCCCGGCTAGTAGCGCATCGCAAACCGGTGTCTATCCATGAATCGGAAATCGCAGGGAGAATGGGAGGCTGAGTCGAGATACCGTGTACGAACTTACGTCCCGTGTTAGAAATGACGAAAGTATGCTGTTCGCTGATAGAGCGATCAGGGAAAGTGTTGCTTCTGAGGTCGCCATTCAGTTGAGTAACATCGAGTAACCTCAAATATTTCACCCTCGTCAGCCAAATAATGCACAGGAATTTGACTGTCAAGCGTGGGGCATAGCAACGAAGGCGTAGCCTAGACTGACAGCTACTGACAGTCGCACTATAGACTACTATAGATATAGCAGCCAAAGGTATAGCGACATCGGCGCCACCTGCGTTCATTTCAGGTTCGTCATCAGTCGCCAACGCGGGTCTAGATTCGGTGAGCTGTGACGGTTGCGTCCATTTGAGTCCACGCCTCTCTTGACAATGACATGGAGCGACGCTGAGAGCGGTACGTTCCTGTTCCTGTTTCTCGCAGATGCACCCCGATGCCCGTTTGAGTCTGGCGACCGTTGAGAACATGCCGAGAGAATCGAGTGACAACTCAAGGCAGAGGGCGCTTACACAGGGACGAAGTCAGGCACATCTATTGATGGCAGCGAGATTTGTTTACTGCCACTCGGCACCACACCTGAATTGACAAATTTCCGACATTCGTGTCTTGGCAATGGGATGGCGCGGGGATATTGACGTGGTTCCCGGCGTTGACGTCGTGTGAACTTAATCTTCTTGGATGGGGAAGGATTCCAATTTCCAACCCTCGACACTGACCTTCCTACAGCCAAAATGGGAACGACCTCGTTTGGTACGAACTCTCCGTGAAGTAGGCGGTAACCATACTCGGTGTGAATGATGGGGCAAAAGTGTGCCTTCATCCATGCGTCCTGGCGGTAAATATCTCAGACTAAATCGCAGTGGGGGAATTTCCGTATTCCTACCCATGGTAAGCATGAATACCAAGCGTGAATAGTTACCAACTCTTCCTATCCACTCTACATCTTCTAGCTAGCGGAAGGGCTTCACCAGCTCCAGTTGTTCCCAGACGTCATTTGAAAGAGCCCTAAGAAACAATCGACGAATGGTCTGAAAGAGCCTCCGGATGGGCGAGCTTTTGTGCAGTTAAAACGCCATTATAAATGGTGTTGGTTGTGTAGCGAACTTTTTCTCGTCCTCCTTTCTTCGTCTGGTCCGATTGTTGCGAAGATCCTGCAGGCGATGAACTCTTTCCAATAGGACATCAAGTGAGCAAGCGCGAGGGGCTTTTTGGTATACAATGTGGGGGCTGCTTCGAGTGCAACCATGTTGTTTGGCACGGACCATGACCATGTATTGCGGGCTACTTGAACTCGAAATCGATAGCAAAGTCACAAACTGCAATTCTGTGTGAAAATGACAAGGTGTCGAGGCAGCGGAGAGGGACCAAGTATTCGAGGAAGCTGAAAGGATATATATAGCGACAGAACCTAAGTGCAACTTTAGTTATACGCCCGCCTGTCGAATTCCCTCACATGATCGTCACGCGACGCGTCGTGTCACGTGTTACTGACTTTTAGCCATGAAGATTTTGTTGTGGTTTGAGATGCGAGCGAAGGAAGGTTTTCATCCTGTCCTTGTGCAGGGCCCCGGGGGCACACAATCACAATGACATGAACATCATACTCCTTAGTGCACTGAATGCCCGATATGAAATGGGCCCATCTGTCGGAAAGCCACCGCAACTTCAAGTAATAATTATGCCGTGCTGGGATGGAATTAAAGTTATGAGAACTTCGGGAAAGGTGCAGTGAGCACAAACCTAATCTTCGTGTACACCTCGACAGAAGCGCAAGAAAGGGAGAGGAGGTAATGGGCGTCAGCCAGTCCACTGCTAGTGATTAGTGATTATGCCAGTGGCCTAGGGTCGAGGTTTTAAGTTTTTGGCAGTCAGGCGTGGGACACAAAATAACCAGCTCTCTTCATTTGCCTCCATAGACACATAGATCTAGACAGGACTATGTCCGAGGACATAATACCCCAGGAAGAGCCCACAAGGTCCAAGAAGGACAAGAAGCAGAAAAAGGCCAAAAAAATCTACTGATCCTTCCAGCGACGAGCCTAGAGGTCTGCATAATTCATTGCAACTTGCATCCCTCCTGACCAGTCAAGACAAGCCAGCTGAAAAGAAGGACAAAAAAGACAAGAAGAAGAAACACAAGGAAACTCATGATCCAGAAGTTATTAGCTGCTGTTTCCGAGGATGCTAAGATGGATATAGACTCTCCACAACGGTATGTGTCCTTAACGCATCATGTCATGCTCTGTACAATTAACCATTCACCATAGGACGTGATAAGAACAAGAAAAAGTCAGTCAAGTCTACTTCTAACGTCGAGGAGTCTGCGATTGAGATTGCTATTGATGCGCCATCTGGTTAGCATACTTTTTTCATCCGCCCGAATTTATGAAGTAATATCACCCAGAGTCCAAGAAAAAGAAACACAAAGATACCGAAGCATCAGGTGATGCAGATTCGATCACTGGTGAGATCAATCAGGATCAATGTACACTCGGTTATTCCTCCATACTTACATATCTAACACTAGAAGGTGAAAGAACTTCGAAAAAGCACAAAAAGCGCAAGCATGATGGCGCGCAAGAAATGGACTCGGCGGACAAACCTAGCCCCTCCAAGAAGCACAAAAAGAAAAGGCACGATCGCGAAGCCGAAACCCCCTCTGCTAACACTACAGCAACTTCCCAACAACCGTTGTTAGCTACCCCATCCTTACAGCCCTCTACAAAACCGTGCTCTCCTGCTGAAGCAGAAGCCTTTCTTGCAAAACACAACATCACCATCAGTACTCAGACTAACAGCGATGCCGTCGTACCTGTAGTATCGTTCGACCAGCTCAATATACCGGATGGCCTACGGGGCGCATTTACTGGCTTCAGTTGAGCCTACTCCAATACAGGCATGTACATGGCCGCCTGCGCTCAAAGGGAAGGATGTAGTGGGTATTGCGGAGACGGGAAGGTAGAATCTGCAGTTTTGCATGCCATTGCACCCAACGCTCATGTCTGGATACAGCGGGAAGACTCTAGCATTTGGAATACCTGCCCTCGCACAGCTCATAGCTTCGCCCAAAAAGCCTAAGAAGAAAGAAAGCACAATCTCTGTACTTGTCGTCGCCCCGACACGTGAGCTTGCGATCCAGACTCATGACGCACTCTCTGCGCTGGGTGCACCATTTGGCATTGCTAGTGTCGCGGTGTTTGGTGGTGTCCCGAAGGACCCACAGATCAAAGCACTGGCAAATGGAAATGCGGATGGGAAGATCACCAGAATTGTTGTAGGAACACCCGGACGCATAATCGACTTGGTTCATGATGGTGCCTGTGACCTGAGCAGGTGAGCTTGTTATTGATCAATGGGACGTCGACATCTCAAACATTGCTTGGGAAATGTGCAGAGTGAATTATCTCGTGCTAGATGAGGCTGATCGAATGCTGGATAAGGGATTTGAAAATGATATCACGAAAATTATTTCATATACTATTCAAGGGGAAGAGCGCCAGACCATGATGTGTGAGCACCTCCCTCCGTTCTATTTCGCGCTTCCAATAATATTAATTCCAATCTAGTCAGTGCAACGTGGCCTGAAGCTGTTCGTCGACTGGCCAGTTCTTTCCAGCACAATCCTGTTCGAGTCACAGTTGGAAGCGATGATCTCACAGCAAACAGTCGTGTTGAGCAAGTTGTTGAAGTATTTGATGACCCCCGTGACAAAGAGTCCGTATCATCTCGGTCTTTCCATTAGTCTTGTTCTCACTATTCGGTAGCAATCGGCTCCTCAAACGCCTCAAAGATCTGTCACATAAGAAAACGTCACGCAAAGGCTCTGATGAGGCGCGCATCCTGATTTTTGCGCTCTACAAGAAAGAGGCAACGCGCATCGAGCAATCGCTGAGGCGTGCAGGTTACGACGTCGGTGCATTGCATGGAGACATGTCACAAACTGCACGCATGGACGCACTCGAAAGATTCAAGACTGGGGAGACGGGTTTACTGGTGGCCACGGATGTTGCTGCACGGGGACTAGACATTCCCAATGTTGGAGCCGTGATAAATTACACCTTTCCGCTGACACTTGAAGATTACATCCACCGAATCGGACGTACGGGTGCGTATCGATATAATTGTTTCTGGTACAGAGTTTGACAAGCATGATCCGCTCAGGTCGCGGTGGACGCTCCGGTAAATCTATCACCTTCTTCACCGGAGAAAACCACGAGCGAGCATTGGCCGGCGAGCTTGCACGCGTGCTCCGGGAAGGCGGGTTCGATGCGCAGGCAGACAATCTGAAACAGTTCCCTATGACAATCAAGAAGAAGGGGACATGCTGCATATGGGGCTTTCTTCCGAGATGATATCACTGCTTGCGCCCACGAAGATAGTATTTTAGTGGTGCTAGGAAGGGCGACTGGGTGCTTCTCATGGGAATGTCCGTCTAGTTTTATATAATGCATGGCAACTGTGCATGTAGCAGTGCTTCAGGCTACCACTTTACTTGCAATTGTGGCGGTCGACTTTCGAGCTTTGCCAAATCTGATAAGCAGTGAGCGGCAATTTTGCTGGGACTTACCCTACGCCGCTATAAGTGTCAACTTCTGAATTGTGACGCGTGTTTCATCATCATCGTTTTTGCGGCAAGGCTATCATTTCCGAGCCAGCCATATCAATCGAACTCAACAAATCAGGGACACAGCAAGGCCCGCAGGCCTCACTTGTAAATCATTCTCAGCCTAGCGTCTAATCTTTTGTGTCAATCGACCATGATGGGCCTTTTCAGCCAGGCTGGATCCCATATCAAGAGGGCACGCGGTCTCTCCGTGGACGACAGGGCGCCAGAAGACACAGAACCCGACGATACTTCAATCCTGTTTGTCATTCTTCCTTTACTACTCATTCTTACATAGACCCATGATCGTCCTCGATACTAATTCTGCTTACAGTGACGAGAATGAAGGATCTGTCATTCTTTCGCTGATATCCCAGCTCAGGTGCGTGCTGTGAGCTACGTGTCAAAACTTCGGTTCTGACACCTAGACAAGAGTTGGGATGGACCTGTCCAAAGTGACCTTTCCTACGTTCGTGCTTGAGCCCCGAAGCACGCTCGAGCGCATCACGGACTTCATGTCGCATCCGGATCTCATATTCGGGCGAGTACACTGTCACCTCTCCCGATCTCAGGTATAACCCCCTGCCCAGTGCTGAGAATTGCGACGATCCAGAAGAGCGATTTACTCGTATCCTTCAATACTACCTCGCTGGATGGCATATCAAGCCCAAGGGCGTAAAGAAACCGTAAGTCTCCACCCATCTTGCATCATCGGCCCTTGGTTAGCAAGCGCAGATACAACCCCGTTCTTGGAGAATTCTTCCGTTGTAGGTATGACTATCCGAATGGTACACGAGGTTTCTTTGTCGCTGAGCAAGGTATGTCGCTTGTGCAGCCGACGAATGCATGCTGGCGCTCACCACTCTACCCTTCAGTGTCGCACCACCCACCTATCTCCGCATTCTTCTACATTTCACCTGCAAATCGCGTCTGCATCGTCGGGGAGCTCAGACCAAAGTCTAAATTCCTTGGCAACAGCGTCTCTACCACCATGGAGGGTGAGAACAGAATCACGCTTATGGGCGTCCCAGACGATGGCGGTGTGTAGTTCGTGTCCATGACAGATATGCCGTTACTGACTGTGCATGGCAGAGTACGTAGTAACGATGCCTAATATGTATGCAAGGGGGATTCTATTCGGCAAGATGGTACTGGAGTTAGGTGATACGTGTGTAGTGAAGAACGAGAAGAATAGACTATTCTGCGATTTGGAGTTCAAGACAAAGGTCACTGCGTGGTTCCTTAGATGATCGTTGTCTCATTCTGTCTCAGGGCTTCTTCTCTGGAACATATAACGCAATAGCCGGACGTGTACGTCGAGGAAACTCAGACACAGGCGAGGTGTCGGGGCGGTGGAGTCACGTCATGGATTTTAAGAGCATCAAGGTTCGCCAAAGAACTCTTTTCAGTAGCAGCTTTCTCATCCAGTTACAGAGTGGAAGCAAACGCGTGCTATTCGATGCCGCGAAGGACGGACAAAGTGTAGCACCGAAATATGTACCGGACATAGAACAACAAGAACCATACGAATCACGCCGGTGAATATGTTTTAATTGACTAGATGGATACGCGGCTGATGATGGGACCTGGATGCGCAGCCTATGGAAAGACCTTACGCAGGCTATCGAGGAGAGGAATATGGAACGTGCCACGGAGGCTAAGAGCGCAGTGGAAGACGCCCAACGCGAACTGCGCCGCAAGCGAGAGGAGAGCGGCGAGAAATTTGTTCCTCGCTACTTCGAGAGACACGATGGACGGTGGGAACCTAAACTCAAGTAATCCATCTTACGTCTCTGCATAATTTCTGCTGATGTCTCTCATAGGATCCCTCGAGATGATTCTCCTGAAGCTATAGATGCAGTGCAAACTTGGATATGGCCGCCCACGACAGAATGACGTTGACCTGACATATACTTTTCATTTTGACGTTTATCTGCTTTTGCTTTGCTTGTGTCTTCACCCACCATCACATTTACATCTTATCCCACGCAGTTGTAACATAATGCGCATCCATTGGATTGTACCTGTAGCAAAAATTGAAGGGTATATATACGACAATGGATCCAATGACAACACCAGATGTGAAATGAATGGATATATAAAGGAAATGCGGCAAAACTAAGGCTAAAAAGCAAGACCATCGATTAGATCAGGATATCATGAGGTCGAAATGAGCAAATGCGGATGGTATCGAACGAGTTACGAGTACCAGCCATCGTCGTCCGGTATGATTGAAACTGTACTTGGCGTCGGGGATGCCACTGACCGCGAGGAGTATTGAGAGACAACAGATTGAGGTCGATATGCTCCGATGAGTCGCCTGGGCTGAGGAGTGGCAGGTACGACGGAACCAAACTGGGAAAATGTACGTGGTGCATGCATTGAGTCCCGAACGGACGGAGATGATTTAGGAGGAGTATCGTTACGAGGTAGGCTAGAGCCATTCATCTGCGCAACTGGTGTACTTGATCTGTCTCCAGAACAGACAGTACTTGAACGCGAATCAGGACGTGGGGGAGACTCTGTATGTCCAATTTTGATATATGAGGACGCCATAGATGGAGCTGGGGTCGCCTTGGCCTTCGAAAGGTCAGTTTCAAGCCGAGCAACTTGAGCCTCGAAGTTTGCAACCTGATCGCGTAACTTTTGTTCTCGGTCCTGCAGATCAGACATCAATTGGAATGTAGTGCGCGGGACTACTGTGATTCCCACCTTAACCAAGCGGTCCTCTGCTTCCTTTTCTTCCAGTTGAAGCTTTACAAAGGAATAATCCGCATCAAGTTGAGCATGAACTTGCTCTACCCTCGTCTAGCTTAGCACGTGTCTTCTCCAAGTCACCCTCATACTCGCTCGCGCGGTTCTCCCACTCAGAGGAACGCTGTTGGGCTTGGACCAAGTTCTGCCTGGCGGCGATTGCAGTGCGTTCAGCGTTGGAAACTTTGTGTTCCTGTTCCCTGAAACGCTTTTGAAGCGCTGCGTGCTCGCTTTCAAGGATGCGACTCGTGCGTCGGAGTTCCTTAAGTTCTTCATTGCTAGCCTGGTCCATAAGGGTAGTGAGCATGCCAATTTGTTCTGCCGCGCGATGGAGGTCGTCCCAATGGCTCTGTTGTGAAAGCAGATGCTCGTGCTCTTTCTGGAGGAGTTCAAAAGTATGCACAGCCAAGGCCTTCTCATGTGTCACAAGCTTCACTGATGCGTCCAATTCCGCAACCTGACGTGCCATCAGATAACGAACGATATCGGCAAAGAGAGCAATGTACCTTGGAATTGAGGTTGGCTTGCTCAGCCAATGCCTCCTTGTTCGCCTTCTCCAATTCGCTAATTCGTTCTTGATTGGTATGTGTTGCAACATCTGAAGCTTTAAGGCGTGCAAGGCTTTGGGAAAGCGCTCCCTCTAGTTCAGAATTCCGCGACCCGACGGCAGCAATATCTGTGCTCTGGGTTTTGATAGCACTCTGGAGTTCTTCAACCTGAGCACGGAGCCTATCTCTCTCAGACTCAATATCCTTGAGGCGTTCAGCGAGGTTGTCTTTCTCCACCCGGACTTGGCCATGGGCTCCACGAGCCTTTGCCACATGTGCCTGGTGTTCAGCATTCGCTGCCTTGAGTTTACGAATCTCTTCCTGGTCTCTTTCGAGGCGTCCCTAGAGACTGCGAACTCAGCATGAGCGGTTTGAAGAACACTGACGGCTACATGTAACGCCTCAGGTAGCGCATCCATGCGTTCAGAAAGATCCTCGCGGAGGGACTTGTGCATCGAGAGAAGCTCGTCGTTTTGTGTTGAGGAGGGCAGATGGGTGCTAGCCAGGGAGTTGATAGCAACCTCCAACCGGTGGATAGCCGATAGGACTTCTTCATTACTCTGCGGCGACGCTTGGGCTTGCAGCTCTTGACTGCTTAACCGCATAGCGCACTTGATATCATCAAGTTGAGCAGGGAAGCTGGCGACAACGGCATGGAGATCAGTGTGTTTCAGGGCAATTTCATCGCTCTTTTGGACTATGAATTGCTGAGCCTCACCCAGAGCATCTAGCTTGGGAATCACATCATTAATCGAATGGAGCAGGCCAGAGACTCCCTCTGCGACTTTGCCTGAAACGACTTCAACGTTGAAAGCCTTGTCACGAACAGCAAGACGAGAGTCCAGACGCTCCACCACTAGATCAGCCACTTGTTCCTTGATTTCATGCGCGTCGATGGGGGCAATGACACGGCGAACTTCAGTAGTGATTTGGGCAATCACCTCTTCAGTATCCAGCGTCACCTTGGGCAGCAGAGGTATGATGCTGTCCACGATCAACCCGGCGGTCTCCCGTTTGTCGGCTGCGAGGTCAATCAACTGCTCGATGTTCGGCTTGACGGCTTGACTGAGCTGGGCTGTGAGGGTATTATAGTCGACAGCTTCAGGTCGCAGGGCCATGAAGGTGGGTGCCAGAGCAGTCATGATATCACCAATCAGGGCTAGCCGTTCAGGTTTGTCTGCGAAAGGACCAGAGTGTTTGTCGATTTGTGACGACAGCTGCCCAATGTTGTCAAGAATGTCCTGCATGTTCTTCTTCAATGGTTCCAGAGCGGCAACAACATCTGTAGATGATCCCGTAGGTATAACTTGCTCGAGGCGATTCACGAGCTCGCGCAACTCTGTCTGCATCAACAACAGACCCTCTGCATTACCCTCGCTGCACCACATCGCGGATGACTGCAAGGTCCAGTTCGCCACGGGCGTCCATCTGGCTATCGTCGAGGCCACGAGCAGCAGACTCCTGGAGCTGGGTACGGAACAAGCCAACAACCTCCGTGATCATATCTTCTGTAGCAGGGCTGATGGATGGTCCACTCGTCGACGTTCTGTCCCGAGCGAGCTCGACTCTGAGCGCTTGGAATTTCTCGGTCAATGATGCCTCAATTTTATCCTCTAAAGCTTGCGCCTTGAGACGCTTCGTGAGATTAAGGGCAGGAATAGAAACATTTGAAAGCTCCGAGGTGTGAGAGTTATGGGCGCTATGCAATGCAGGCAACGAGGAGCGACGTTTGATAGCAGGCGTAAATATGTCAGGAGACTCAAACGGTTGACGTTGAAGTCCGGGGTCAGTGACAAGCCGCGATTGCGAACGTTGCTGTAACATCGATATGGCGGGCGCTGCAAGATCGTCGAGGGACGGCCGCTGCGAGTGCTCGAATATCTCGCGGGAACTCAGCCGAGAGCGCACAGTACGGCGAGTTTTCTCATCACCCACCAGAGCTTTGAAGACACCAGCAGGCAGTGTGTTGCTGGGGGTAGGATTCTTGAAATCTAACGGGATAGGTGCGCGTTTCGGCCTCGTAGGTGCAATCGATGGGAACGTGCTTGGAATGCCAAGGAAGTCATCGTTCTGGGGTGATTCAAAGTTGCCGGTTGTCTGTGCGTGTCCAGATATCTCAATCTCCTGCGCTCCATCTTCATCAGGCAAGGCAAGAGTGGAGAACCCAGAAAACGTGAGAGGTTGCAGTGGCCCAGCACTTGTGTTGAAATCTCTCGATCCCAACGTCCATGGCGATGTAGGAGCAGAGCGACGGCTGCGCGGAGTCTCGCCCAATGTAGGGAATCTAAATGAGGCCATATTCTCCTTGCCACTATCATCCTCATCTTCATCAAATGATGAGCAGGATCCACGACGCTGCCTTTTCTCCCGTCCCTGTTGAGCACGTGCCGGCGGGACCGGCAGAGGCCGTGAAGGCTCAGGTGCGGGGAAGGCCATACGAGGCACCCCAGGTGGCGGACGAAATGTGAACCCTGTAGGCTTGAACTCTTGTGCAGCCGCGTTGAGTGGCTTTCCGAGGGATGGAATGCGTGTATGGCTAAGAGCGGGAACCTGCAGCGGTGCCGCCTCAAGGGACCATGAACCAGATTGCCTGGCTGAACCAAACACGAAAGGCTTCGCGTGTGGATTGAGCGCCCCAGATGAAGATGACTGTGGGATAGGGGCCGGTCCTTCACTGTGGACGTCGAGCTGCTCCGAGACATTTCGCGAGTGAGCGAGGGCGGGGTCATGTACCGAGTATTGTCCTGATTGACCACGGGAGTGGGGGAGAGGGGGGAGAGGTCGCCTTCCAGTTGTAGACGCCGACAACGGTCTAACTGGGAAATCTGACGGATCCACGCCGAGAAATGCCGTATGCAGTTCTCCTCGGTGATCCTCCTCGCTTGGATTCGAGACAAGATCGTAGTCACCACGCAAAGACATGCCCAGCCCACCACCTGGGGGAACAGGAAAGTTTGGGAGACGTCTGGGTTTCTCAGCTTCATGTTTCCTTTGGCGCAAAATACGGCGTTGAACCCGATTTTGACGAGCCCGCTCTTCGTCCGAGGGGTTCGACCACTCGCCAATGCTCTCCTTCAAGTCTGTCAAACTGGTGCGTGAATAGTACAGAAATTGTAATGCATACCTCATCGTCTGATTGTTCCTTATCTACGTGCATGTCCTCCGATCCCGTCCACTCTCCAACTGCCTCTTTGTCAAGGTCATCAATGCCTGGGTTGCCAGCCGGACTCCGAATGGGCACCAACTTAACCTCAGACATAGCGCCTTCCGTGACGCCACCAACTGACCGTAATGATAGCGCAGCCGACAGTCGTGACACATGCCTCGAGTGCAACCTGCTCAGCGCAACCGTTGTCGCATCTCTCCCTGAATCTTGACCATCAAGTCCGTCCATATCAATTACAGCATTGTCGTCTGTGTCAGCAGGTACTTCTTCCTCCGGAGGCTCTTCCTCCTCCGGGATGTCGAGGCCAAACCCGCGTACGAAATCAGGACGACTGCTTCCGCGAGAGATACCAGAAGGAATAAGAGACGGAACAGAAACTGGGACGCGACCTTGCGGAGCATGAATACCTTCGATAGGAGCAGGGAATGGTTCGGCAGAGAAGTTTGTTTCGATGCTGTCGGAGCCGAGGACTGCGTTCGGCCCAAAAGGATTGAATGCCGCGCTTGGAATGTAGAAATTTTCGTGGAACGGAGGGTGTGCAAGGGACAGACTGTGACCATGCCTGTTTTGGAATCGGGGAGGAAGTTGTTGGGGAGAGGGAGACAAATTGAATAGTGGCTGAGGCGAATGCGACAGTGAATTCAGTGAGGATGCAGTCTGTGACTGCTGCAATTTATTCAACTTGAAGTGCAGCAGGGACGGGTCGGCAGGAGATGAAATCTTAGACACGTCAAGACACGCCGTAAGGGAAATTGATATATAAGATGAAAAAGATACATACCGATGATGCACGTGCATGAGGGGCGTGGATTGGAAGGGTACTTCCTGAACCTCTCTCTACACCCAGCCTCTCAAGCTTCTGTTCGATAACATTCAGTTTTATAGCGTCCCACGCAGCCTGTTGAAGTGTCAAACACTATATGGGAAGGAGCTAAGAGGCTTGCGCACCTTGCCAGGAAGAAATACGTCCACCGTATCAGGGATGTCTAGCCGCCACGATTCTGGTGGATAGAGCTCAATTGAGGTTATCTCAGGCGCGATAACCTCTGGCTCTTCTACGTTCAATGCAGCTACCGGTGTTCGTGCCCATGGCGGACGCGTTGACAGTTCTCCAATATCGCCGGGAATTGTCTCCACTGGTATATTTACGACAACCTTTTTACCCTTTGGGGCTGGAGTGGGTGCAGCATGTGGAGGAGGCAAGGGGCTATGCTTACGCCCTGGTCCTCCGAGCGGTGCTTTTGGCGGACCACCTATGCTAACGCTTGGAGTTCTTCTATTCCGAGGAATAAAGGGTTGTCCAAATGGCGGGCCCATGTGTGGTGGAAAAGCAGAACCCAAGGGAGTCATGGGAATGGCACTCGGTGGTGGGTAACCAGGAAAATGAGATATGCTTGCATGTCCTTGGTGATTCGCGTAGGTGGGACGAGCGGGAGCAGGAGGTGGTTGATGAGAAAAAAAGGTTTGCATAGGTGTTTGCAGCGGAGGACCATTCATAAAGTAGGGTTGAGGATGAAAATTATGCTGGAGAGCAGTAGGAAGAACAGGTGAAAACATAGGTTGCCTGCCGTCAAAAGGCTGCTGCACGGTAAGCATTGGAGGTATGCTGAGCCTAGGTGGAGGTTGACGCGGATGCGAATCCATTACGCAGAAATTATGTTTCTGCAAACACTGAACAGATTGGCGCTGAATGTCAGTACTTCAGTGACAACAATAAACTGAGCTTTGCGTGCTCCAAGAATCTTCCTCTGGGTATCTTTAAACCAAAGCATGCGCAGGAGACGCGCACACTGCTGCCCTCTGCGCTGGAAGTCTGACAGTCGGACGTGAGGAAAGAACAATCAAAACGAAAACATCAAGAAAATCACGTCCATTATACAAACCACGTGGCTTTGCCCCGGATTTATCTATAGATGTGCAGTTGCAGGGTTAAGTATAGAAAAAATTCAACAGGTAGGAAATACAGAACAGTCATGCATGAAGTGAGAAAAAATGCGAAGAAAAGAAGTTATAGGTATGTGTATGTCGATGGTAAACTCAGTCTTCCTCAAACATAGACACATCTTCCGTTTCTGAAGCAGAATCTGACTCTATCTCAATATACTTCTTGGTCTTTGCTCGTGCTGGTCGCTTCGGCGGCGCAGGTGGAGTATCCGAGTCGCTTGCAATGATGATCTCGTCATCGCTCTCCTTCTTGGCTACAGCTTTCTTCACAGGAGCTGGTTTGCTGCTCGAAGGTTTTCGAGCAACAGGCTTTTTGGGCTCTGAGGGGCCAGGCGGCTTCTTGTCGAAGAAGTCGGTCACTGGGGCCTGATTGGTCTTCATCTTCTTCGCCGCAGGCTTGATGTAGTCTTCATCGCTGTCTTCCTCTGCCTTGAGACTAAACAAATGGTTATTGGTTAATTCCTTTTACCGGAAAAAAACTACCTTTTCCGTTTGAGAGGTTCCTCCTTAGCTTTGGCTTTGCCCTTGCCCTTCGCTTGCGCAGCTGGGGCCATCTCAAATTCTGAATCAGAGTCTGCCTTCACTTTCTTCCGCCCAGGTAACGACTTGCGATGTTCGAGCGTTGCTTGCTTCTTCTTGATCTTCTTACCGTTGGCGTCGAGTAAGGACTTATTGTCAAACTCTTGACATGATTTCTGACATGGGACACTCAATCTCGTGGTCTAGGCAACAGCAAGGTGAACTTACTTCCCACTCTTTCAGGAAAATATCCAGGTCCTCATTCCAGAGATCATTGGGACTGCGCTCAAGAAGAGCAAGAAGTTCAGTATCCTTGTCTGCCGCTTGTTGCATGAGTTTCTCGATCTAGATGATATTCAGAATGAAAACACAATGAAGACATTGATATACGCACCTTCTCCTTCGTCAAGCTCCAGATGGCCATACCAAGCAAGTAGTCATAATCAGTAGTTCCAGCATCTTTGACACTCTCTTCCGCCTCGTTCTCTTCATCTTCGGGCTGGACAACATCCCCCGTCTCACCAGCAGCCTTCGCCTTCGTCACTTTGGGAAATGGTCGGAACTTGAGCCTGCGCAGCTCAGCCATAAGATCGATCTTCTTCCGATTCGACACGACAAGCTCTTTGTCCACAATCATCTTCACGAACCGTGCCTGGTTCGAGAGGCGCTCAAATTGTATTTGCAGTTCATTCGCGAGGTATTCCTGCGTAGCAATAGAACATAAGCACTTCAACCCTTGAATTCTCAACAATCGCTTGCCTTTCGCTTCTGGTAGTATGCAAGCCTTTGCGGGTAAAATTCCTCAACGATCTCCTCAGGGGACGCGTACTTCTGGATCTTGCCCTCAAAATTAAACGCTATCATGTTGCTGGTATTGATCTTGGACGTGAGCTTGAAGAACTCCGTGAGACCCTGTTCCTCAGCCTTCTCGAGGTCCTTCGCAGCCATACTAATCACGAAGTGGATGTTCACGTTATCGTGGTGTTCCTTGTAGTCCTGTTGACTCATACTTTAATGAAAGAACAAGACGACACCTGAATGTGTGGTCACCTTGATAACGCCATCACCTTTCTCACCAATCATGGACTCGAGCTCAGTCTTGTAGTTTTGAGTCCACTTGTGAATCGGGAGCTCCGTAACCTCGACGGTGGTGTCATTGATTTTGCGGACGATACCAGTGACGTCGTACTTGTGGTCACCAACTTTCTTGATTGTACCTTTGAAGCCACGCCACCAAGGCAACATCGTGACCATCTCTTCGCCCGCCATCAAGCGACGCAGATTATCCACAATGTCAATAGGGTTGTAGCAGGGAATTGTCGTACTCCAACCTGATAGAACGGTCAGGTTGCGGAAAATATTTGATTAGTCTGCTTACCGGTTCCAATGCCCTCAGCGCCGTTCACAAGGACGAGCGGGATAACAGGCATATAGTACTCGGGTTCGATCCAATCATTGTCTTCCTTCAGGTACGTCAACACGGGAGCATCTGCGGGGTTGAAGACAGCGCGGCTCAAGGTCGACAGTTCGGTAAAGATATAACGAGCCGAAGCATGATCTTTACCGCCCTGGTCACGCGTACCGTACTGACCATTGGGCAAGAGCAGGTTCAAGTTATTGCTACCAACGTAGTCCTGGGCCAAGTTCACGATGGTCATAGTCAAACTTGCTTCACCGTGATGGTATGCGGCGACCTCAGAGATGTAACCTACGAGTTGCGCA
Source organism: Suillus subalutaceus (assembly GCF_016647625.1). Lineage (NCBI taxonomy): Eukaryota > Fungi > Basidiomycota > Agaricomycetes > Boletales > Suillaceae > Suillus > Suillus subalutaceus. The sequence continues at coordinate 114,781 of NW_024540346.1, forward strand.
ACCTATGGGGATAATTAGAGATTACGAAGTGTGTGGAACGGTGTACATACCTTGATTTCCTTCTTCAGCTTACGCTTGAAGCAACCCCAGACAACTTTGCGCTGGCCAGGCTTGAGGCCATCCGCTACTGACGGTATAGAACGAACGTTATCTGCCATGGAGAACAAAATCAACTCTCGGTTGATGAAATCCGAGTAGGGAATCTCGTCCATGTTGTGGTCGAGGTATGTGCCAGGCTATGCGGTACAGATGAGTATGTGATAATGTACACTTTGATTTTCATTCACCTTGAACTGGCGGAGCCATTCCTTTCGATCATCAGCTTTCTTCTTGCTGAATGCAAGGTCAATCAGCGCCCTGTCGCCGTCCTGCGTTGTTGCAAAAGGGATCATGTGCTTAGCCATGTTGCTGAAGTAGTAGCGAGCGTCGGAATCGTTGCTTGTTCCAAGACCCTGAATTGTGTGTGAGAAAGGCAGAAATTGCCATGGAAGTAGAAGAGACCTTGTAATACTTCGAGTCCCACTTATGAGCATCGGGGGTATCCTCCACCCACTGCTCGTACTCTGGAATAGTGAAGAAATCGATCCGTTGTTTTCCTTTTGATACCTTCGCGCACATGAGCAGATGAAGAAATATCTCAAAGAAGGTTGCGTACCCTCACGATAGGTGTCACAAACTCAACCAAGAAGTTCGGCAACTTCAATAACGACGGGTAGAAATGATCCAAGAAGTTGATGAGCAGACCCTTGATGTGAGATCCATCATGATCCTGCGCACAAAGTATTAGCTTGCTCATTAGAGATTGGCGATCCAATGAGAGGACCGACCTGATCCGTCATGATCATTAAGCGTCCATAGCGCAGACTGTTGACATTGCTGTACTCCTTGTTGTGCTGGAGACCCATAATCTTCTTGACATTCTGGATTTCTTCGTTCTTCATGATCTGGTCATGCTTCGCTTCCCGGACGTTAAGCAACTTTCCACGGAGCGGGAATACGCCGAAATTGTCACGACCAACAACGCCCAGTCCGGCCACAGCCAAAGCTTTCGCAGAATCACCCTCGGTTAAAATTAGTGTACATCTTTCAGCATGTTTCGTGCCTGCGTTGTTTGCGTCGGCAAGTTTGGTCATTCCAGCCAATCTGCATGACATCGTTAGATCAATACTCATTGTGTAAAACCTCTCTCACCTGTTGCGCTTGCTTCCATCAGTTTTCTTGATCTGCTGGTCAGCCTTGAACTTTGCCCAGTTAAGGACGTGATCAATAATCGTTGATTTCTGAACTGAACAGGGATAAGGGTTCAAAACATGCAACTCCACGAGATACGTACCTTTCTTCATGAACTCTTCGGACAATGCGGGCTTCGTACCGAACTTAGAGGCGGTCAATGTCAGCGTCTCCTTTGTCTGACTGTCGAATGTCGGGTTCTCGATGAGAGCGTTGACAAAGATCCACATGTGGTTCTTAATCTGTGCAGGCTTCACTGTCGCACCTTTATTTTTCTTCCCAATGGCAGCGATGAGGTTCTTCGCAATCTGGTCTGCCATGTGGTTGACATGCGTACCGCCCTTCGTGGTTGCGATGGAATTGGCGAAGGAGACCTGCTGGAATGTACCATCCGATACGGCGAACGCTACCTCCCACCGCGGACCAATCTGTTCATAAATCACGGCTGGCTTTCCCTGCGCCGCCCCTCCTGATGCCTCTGCAGCCTCTGCCGCAGCAGAGTTGAGGTATAACTCAACGTACTGCTTGAAGTTCTTGATCTTTAGACGCTCGTCGTTCAGGAAAACCTTCACGTCCTTGACTGTGCCCGCGATATCGTACACGCGCCGCTTGAGTAAAGACAAGGTATCTTCGTCGATGGTCTGCATGCCAAAACGCTTTAAGTCAGGCCTAAAGGTGACCTTCGTGTACTCCTCGCCCTTTCCGTTCTTTGTGATCTTTGCAGTGCCGACCTTGCTCATATTGTCCGTCCATGTCTGCTTGTACTTCTGGCTGGTGTTTTTGTCTGCAGTGTCGACAGTGAATTCATGGGAATAGATGTTGGCAAGCTTGGCGCCGTAACCATTACGGCCACCAGTGAGCTTCTTCTCGTCGTCGTCATAGTTGGAAGAGGAGAGAAGGTGACCGAAGATCAACTCAGGGATGTACATTTTCTCTCGCGAGTGCATCTCGATGGGAATGCCCTTGCCATTGTTGTAGACAGAGATGATGCCCAGTTCGACGTCGATGTTCACTTTAATGGTATCCATGCTGGGGTCGTTGATCTATAACAGTTGGTTACCAATGCAAGTAAGGCACTGGGGTCGCACACCACACCTTGTTATCTGCGGCGTTGACAAGAATTTCGTCCACAATCTTAAAGAAACCCGGGACATATTTGACGTCTCTATGAACCATGCGCTTGTTCTCCGAATCATACGTCCACATTGACACTGTAATTGTCTCGACGCTTCCAATGTAGGAATCAGGGCGTTTCAGAATATGCTCCAGTTGAGATAACTGCCAGGCTTCTGTAGTTAGCAATGGATCGCTAACGTTCCAGCATGCGTACTTTGGTGTAAGTTTCTGATGCTGTCTTGTTCTTCTTTGGCGGGGCTGGTGCCTTTGGTCTAGATGACCCTGCACTCTCATCGCCTGAGTCAACGACTTTATCGACGTCCACTGCGCTGCGATCCGCATTGTCGTCCTTATCCGTCAGTACCTTCTTCTTGGGTACAGCCTTGGATTTCGCAGGAGGCTTTGAAGGTTTCGATGTGGGTTTAGTCGCGACGGTCTTCTTTGCTGGTGCTTTCGTCTGCAAGGTGGCACTAAGTTGCGCCCTTCACAATTTGTCAAGTACAACTCACTGTCTTCTTGATGGGAGGAGCGTAGTCCTCGCTCTCTGTACCTGAGACATTTTCAAGGTCGAAACTCTCCCCTTCTGAAGAGCTCATTGTGGAAAATGAATCGCCCGGTCGCAGTCGTTGATGTTGGATGAAGCTAACAATAATAGTAGGAACAAAACGCGGTCGCGTCGCGCGTCAGCACGTGACCACCACGTAACCACAAACTGATTTTTTAAAACAAGCAAAGATTCTCGGGTTGCGCAACTTGGGCCCACTTGGGGGAAGATTATTTGAAGATAAAATAACCCACAAATTTTGCAACTTTGATAACAGTTGTCTGATTCGTACGTATAGAAGCCGAGCGAAATAACAACAACTCCGAATTGGTATTGACTCCCGTTCATCTCGTTTCTCGGACATTTGGAATAGTTTGAGCGACATGCAGTGATGACTGATCGGGATCCCCATACTACATACACAAACTGCCATCATGGCCGTGCTTTGATGTTGCTCACAATGATGCTCTGTGACCGGAATATCAATGTATGATCTTGGCCTACACAATACTGTACAAACCTTATATGCTTGTACATCACCCTTAAACTTGGTCACTGCATAATCAGCGCACACCCATAGCTAGACAGACTTAGACAGCAGCCAAGATACACCGATTTGCGTGTGCTTACCTCCTTCGCAACTGTGGTGATGAATCGCTCGTCGTGAGAGATAACGATCACACCGCCATTCCAAGTGCTCAACGCCGCCATCAGCGCATCCAGGCCCTTCATTGAACGGTCAGCAGAAGTAGAGAAAGATTGGTATGTGCTGTACCTCGATATCTAGATGGTTAGTAGGCTGGTGGGTATCAGCAGCAGCAATCATAAACAGTAACCTTCTGTACTCGCCTCGTCCAATAGTAATATGTGAGGGTTTTGCAATGATAAAGCAGCAAACGCAACACGAGACTTCTGACCTCCAGAAAGCGTGCCAATAAGCTGTAGCCTGTTCTTATTGAAAAAAATTGCAAGTGGATCACAAGAAGTTTGCGCACCCCGTCATTCCACTAATTTGGAAGTTGCCTAGGTGGCCTCGATATTCTTGTTCTGTCTTTCCTGGGAATTTAGAGGCCAGGAACTGTACAGGAGACATAGCAGGATCGAGTGTGTCAACATGATGTTGTGAAAAATATCCTCTACGAAGCAAGTGAGCAGGCGATGAATCAAACGCAGTGACGACTGACATCCGCAGACGACCGTTCCGATTCAAGTCGCCACTCAAGGGTCTTAGCTCCGCTGTTAGGAGTTTAATACTACGTATCCCGATCAATTGTTAGTTGTATTACTGTTCTTCGATGCACGTAGTACCACTTACAGGGTTGATTTTCCAGCTCCATTCGCGCCAACAATAGCTATTCGTGAATCCAACCCTACGTCGATGTTGATTCCTTGGAGGAGAAGGTTTTCAGGCGTATACCCGAAGGTTACCTCGGACAATTGGAGCAATGGTGGCGATATCTTCTCTGCCTCGGGGAATCTAGTTGCCAGAATGTCAATCCGCTGCACTGGGAGCGAGAATGATTTTCCGCACTTGAAAGTTTCACCCTCTTCTTCCTCTGGAGGTTCTAACTCGGGGAGCTACAAAACAGCTGGTCAAGGGTAGCAACGAAGTCGTGCAACACACCCACCTTTTCCAGCATTTTGATTCTCATCTGTGCCTGCGAAGCTACGCAAAAAACGTATTAAAAAATCATAGCAACCGCTATTTCATATTCCTACCTCTGGCTGCATTATATCTCCACTTGTCGATGAAAGCCTGTAGGTGTTTCCGGTAATCCATTTGTGTTTCGTATTCTTTTCGCATATTGCGGTCCCGTTCAGACTTAGTTGAGTAGAACTGGGTGAAATTCCTGCGAATTGACTGTTAGGAACTACACTTGTCTGGGCATGAACTAGACGAACCCTTTATAATAGTCTAGTCTACCAGAGTGCTGGTGCACGATATCAGTCGCAACGGCGTCTCTGCAGACAATCGTATTTCAGACGTAAAACCAAGATTTCTGCACACTCACAAGAATGCACGGTCATGAGATCTGTCGAAAGCGTGAGTAAAATAATATCAACTCATACACCCGCTCAACTAACACGACAAGCAGTGTTCCGGGCCATGTTTGAAGGTAATCTTCTAACCAAGCCAGTGCATTTAGATCGATATGATTTGAAGGCTCATCAAGCAAAAGAAGAGCAGGCTACATCCAATTGCACATGTTTCAGACCTCAGTGTTTTTAAACAATCCGGACCTGAGCAGCGCACCTTCACAAAGAGCGCACGTGCTAGCGCGAGTCGCATTCTGAATCCGAAATATCAGACATTGTTATGTCTCATTGGTTTGACTTACCTCCAACCTCCACTGAATGTCCTTGTAGCCTTAGATTGGTCCGCCTCGCTGAAACCCAGCCCTGAAAAGTTCGTATCATAACGTATTCTTTGACATAAAGACATCGACATACCGGCGAGAAGAGTGGCCGCCCTCGAAGGACCACTCTCGGCATCCATATCACTTAAACGAGCGTGCACATCCGCCAATCTTGACGAAGCCTCCTCCCTAGCATCCTCGAACCGTTTATCGTCGCCTTCTTTTTCCAGCGTAGCCAGGCGGGCATTCAAAGAAGCTTCTTCCTTCAACAGGTGATCTCTCCAGACGTCAGCTTTAAGAACGGAATCGAGAGCAGTTGTATCGTCCCCGACAATCTATACCGAGGTCATGCACAGGCCCATACGTAGAACAGTGACTTACCTCCTGTTCTACGAACAATATGGTAATATGGGCAGGGATAGGTACTTCCCGCATAGCGATATGCTTCAAAAGGGTGGACTTTCCAACACCTGATAAAGTTGTATAGTCATGCCGACAGGGGACACATTATAAAGCGTACCATTGCGTCCTATGAGCCCATACCGACGGCCATACGCCAATGTAAGGCTTGCTCCTGATCTAAGGGGATACCTCACAACAAGTATCACAGGAATAAAAAGTGAAACGCACAGTATACGATTGGAACCAAAATTGACGTCAATGGAGGGCAGATGTATATCTTTGCTCTTGTTTTTGGCAGCATTTGCCGCTTCCAAGGGGTTGATCTGAAAGAAGTTGTTGAATGATCAAATTGAATGAAGCAAGCACAAGTGAATCACCTTCATGAACATCTCTTCATAATTTTGCTGCCAGACGCATGATCAAAATGATTTAAAGAGATAAATGTTTCTACTGACCTGCTTGCGGTGCTGATCCAGTAGTTTGGACCCTTCGTAGAGGTCGCGACGAGCACGTTTCTCGATCTTGGCCTGGAAGCAACCATTACATCATGTCCATCTGATGCAGAAAGCCGTTTATGCTTACCTTGAGTTTGGCTTCCTGTTTCTCGAGCTTTTTCACATCTACCCTGGATGCTCTGCGTAGGAGCATCACTGAGTTCGAGGCAGCAGCAACGACACAAAGGTACAGGCTCACTTTCCCTTGTTGATGCTCTCAAGGTCTACGCCTTCTCCAAGCCCAATGGTGTTCGACATAGCACCGACCTTGCTCATGTCCATAACTTTGTCAAGCTTCATCAGCTTTGGTCGACTGCTATTTCTCGCTCGTGCACTCAGCTGCTCGGCGAGGAGATCCCGGAGGCGTGCCATCAGCCTCTTGACGTCGTCTGGATGATTCATACCCAATGAATCCAGGATGTCATTGGCCACCTGAAGAACATCTTCCTCTTCTCCTGCGTCATCGACTAGATAACCTGAAAGATACTGCACGATGAGTTCTTCTGTACCGGGAAAAATCGAGCGTATTTCTTCGGCAATCTCTACGGAGGCCATCTTTCTTCGCCAGTATAAGATAAAAAGATGCTGAGTTCCTGACACGAAGAAATGCAGTCCTGTTCCGGCGTACTTATATAGCTAGATGGCCAAATATAGAATATCTAAGTCAGGCTGCACCAGCGTAAGGTACTTTCCAAGTCTCCAATTACAACACCTCTATCCATATCTAAAGTTCCGCGTGGGCCAAATACATCCCTTTCCCTACACCCATTCCTTCTGCCTCAACAAGCTCAATGGATCTTCACAAATCGCATTAATGTGGAACGGGCCCCAAATAGGCCGTCGTGCGTGGTGTCACCTACGCCATCCTACATCGGGATGAAGTTGTTGTTTGAAGCCACAAACAAGAAAACCACCGGAGAGGCATCTTCTGAGGGTGAAAATAGCCATGCCATCACTTTGTGCACCGTCTCGATACACTTGCGATTGTAACGAGAATCTTGCTGATTCTGATGCACTCGCAATTGCAAGGAGAATCATCAACTTCAGATGTCCTCGTTCGTGAACAAATTAATCTGGTAGAAGGAGATCAATGTGGAGAGAAGTTTGTGGCCAGAAACTCGATAACAGCTGACGCAAGACCCGACTCTTCCTTTGAACCACATTGCCTACTTGATGTCCATCTCACCACTTGATGACTCCGACACCTTCAACCGTTCAACTGAGCTTTCAGCAACGGGATTCGAGTTCAGCAGTCCACTTCACAACTTGGGCTAGCATGGATTAACGCTGAGATAGTGTTATAGCTTCATGTGTTTTTTGGTAGCTTAATCTGGAAGGTGCCTGATTGATGATCGTCAGCTCGGCACTATGAACCACGATATTCAAAAGATTGCGTACACTGAGGTAGAGTGGTGATTTCAGGAACCACCGTCCCTTGAAACCCAATTCGAGACAATGCACCCCGAATAATTCCAGCAGGAAGTGCGACATACTTTGAGACACGTCAAAGCTTATAGAAGTATGATCAATACAAACTGTTGACATACCAGCTTGGCTCGCTTAAGGGCTTCTTGTCGACCCTCCCATGAGGAAATTCGAGAAATTGGCTTAAAGGCATTATCTTGAAGAACATAGACCCCCTACGAATATTTCAATGCCAAATTCCTGAAGTTATATATCAATTGCTTACTCTGTGATTTGTACGTAAGTTGTCGACTTGTTTGTCCCAGCAAGAGACCCAAAGATCCTTGCAAACAAACTTGATAACGTCCAGGGAGTCGCTGAATAATGGGCGATCGCGGCAAAGCCTTGGAGGCAATTAGGATGCAAAGCATTGCCTTTGAAACACCGTACCTCTCCGCAAAGTTACCCCCAACATGCATACCGATAGCTTCCAGCCTAGACCTCACCCCCTCATCCTCATCCGCAGGCCCTGATATCTTACCTGACGTGCTACTAGCGCTGTCTCTTGGATTCTGTTGTTTGGCGGGTGGCGGTGGTGGAACCAACCCAGCTTCAACCATGTCACGCTCGATTTTTTTTGCTCGAGCAGAAGCGACTGCTGATGAGACACGAAGGGCATTCACAGCTTCGATCAATAAGTAGTCCATGGCTGCACCATCGACCATTCGAGCAGGAGGGTCAGCAAGGGCGCTGAGGGCACTGGCCGGTGCTGCCTGCATTTGAAGAGAGTTTCGAGTAATATGTCGTGCAATAGGAACTTCGGACAGAAAGAAGGCAGACCCACAAATGCTAATTGGACAGCCTGAGGTACATCTCGACTCTTATGTAAGTACATACATACAGAAAATAACTTAGCCTGTTTCTCACCGAATCTCACGTCCACCAAAATATCATCTACTTCATTGAAATTTAAAATCCATTGGATCGTACTTGATAACACAAAAAAGCTACAGATATGCAAATACATCATAAACTTCACGCTGATGTGTTCTTCAAAGTTTTGCATGCTGAAGGACAAACTTCGATGATTTCTTTGACTTAACTTTGTCGACATCTGCAAGCGTAACAGGCCGGCATTCAATAGCGTGATTGTATCCTAGCCTGATATACCATGTAGGTTAGTGGACTATATTCAAATAAGAGTATGTTTACCTAGCCTGGCCGTCGATACCCCCAGCTTTGTAAAACTCGGGCCTGCGGAGTAGACTGACGACGACTGCACCTCCAATACCAATGTTGTGAACAAGACCAAATTTTCCCCGCTTGTCCGGAATGTCGAATAAGCCAGGTGCTTGCATAGGTCCTGCCACTAAAACATTAACTGCATTAGGAAGACCACGAAAAAGAAACGTATTAATTGCCACACGAACAATTGCGCAATTGCACTGCCAAAGTGATATGAGAACAATATCGCCAACATAATCAAATGCTACTCACTTGCAATATAGAAATGCATACCCAGACCAGTAGCCCCGAGTGGGTGTCCTTTGGCTTCAAGACCACCGCTCGGGTTTACAACATACTTGCCGCCGTACTACAGAAGGTTCAGTTACTGCCGAATTGGAAGAGGACACTCTGACCGTGTTATCACCCCTTTCAACCATCTTATGGGCCTCATCAAGGGCGCAAAGTCCAAGGGCAGGATATGTGATGAGCTAAGGGAGGGTCATGCGCCAGACTATGTGAGGAAAGGCGGACTTACTTCATTTGCGGAAAAACAGTCATGCAGCTCGACCACGCCAACCAAGTCACGCCCTTCACCGTCGGCAAAGCCAGCGTCTTTAAATACTTTGTCTGCACATCGTTTCGACATCCCGTAACCGGCGACCTCCATAGCGCTTTCAGTATCATACGCAGCAGGGTCGTCCGTCTCAAGGCCTTGCGCAACTATTTCAATGGATTGATTCTCCAATCCATGGGCATGCACAAAGTCTTCTGATGCGACGATACAGCAGGCTGCACCATCCTAATGCATAGTGAGCGCCAAATATTTGAAAGCGGGAGTACCATCACCGATGTAGGACTGCACATGAACTTCGTGAGTTGGGCAGGTGATTTTAGGTGCCTGTAGGACTTGTTCAACCGTCCACCCGTTACGGAACTGTGAGTATGGGTTCTTGACGGAGTGTGCGTGATTCTTTGCGGCTAGAATACATGAAAACACATTTTTAATACGAATGCCGCACGATACCTATCATGGCCAAATGTTTGACTTCGGCACCGAATTTGTCCATATATTCTTGTCCTGCGTTACCAAACATTCGCGGGGCACCTGGACCAAAGTTTGTTCCAGAAGTTAAGGTCTTTTCAAGGTCCATGGTCCGCTTAGCAAACAAAATAGTGGGTGGTGGCCTGTCGGGGAAGTTGGTTCCGAGACTACCCGCTGCCATACGCTCAAAGCCCAACGCGAGGGCACAGTCGACCAGGCCTGACTTTACAGCATTGTTTGCATGGAAAAGTGCGGTACTTCCAGTCGAACAATTATTATTCACGTTGGTGATGGGAATCCCGGTCATTCCAAGGCCGTAAAGAGCTCGCTGCACCAATTAGCATCGTAAAACAGAATTGAGGAGTGCCATACTTGACCACTTGTAGAATCACCGTAGCAGTGACCCACGAATGCGGTTTGCACTGCATCATATGTGATACCTAGGAAGTTCGAATTACGATTTTGAACAAATTGTCTCTTCATGCGTAACTCACCAGCATCGAGGAGCGCCTTTGTGCCTGCTTCAAGTCCCATCTATACATGAATGGAATCGAACACCATCCATTTCTTGTACTAATTCTACTTACATCCTCCGTTGTTCTCTGGCCTCTAGGCTGGGTATCGAATGAATTGAATGCTAAGGACTGACAATATTGAATTATTGACCTTGATGAATGCCGTGCATCCACAGCCGACGATGAAAGTCCTCTGGAACTTTTTCTGAGGCATGTTGAATTGCTGCGTCACGATGCGTCAGGTGTGAACGAAAGATGGGAGACGGGTCACTGCACTACTAGTAGTACTACTACTACTCACCACGGAACCAATAATTATATATAGGACTGTCCGGTAACTTAGAAGCCGAAACCGGTCCTCGGCATTCTTCGACAAAGCACTTGAAATTTGTGTTGCACTTGATTTCTGTGGTCTACTACGTCCATTAATGGTGTTGCCAGCGCTGGATGATCCGAAATCTGATCCCTCCCTTGGTAGCCTGTATTACGGTAACCGTGGCGGCGCTTGAGCACCAAACTCCGAATCCAATTTGAATTAGTATATCACAACCATTTGATACAAGGCGGCCCGGGCCAAGGTGTTTATTCACTGTCATACTATAGCTAAGAATATGTACATCCTGTGCGACGAGACCAAAAAAATTGAAGATTCCAACTTGAAGCTGTGTCATAGGTAGTCTCACTTAGTCGCTGCGATAATAAATGACGAGGATATTGGCTCGGCCTTGTTCCTCGGCCAGCGGACACGTGCTCTATGGATAGTACTTGGGTCTTGCACGATCTAATGTTAATCAGGACATTTCGGACGCAGAGTGTGGGGTGAGTACCGGTGAGTAGCAAAGCAGGATGCCACACACCCGGGCATTCGAGACAATACATGGCAAAATGTGGTATGAATTCGGATAGCATCAGGCATGGCATTACTCGTCTTTAAATGTGAGCGGCTGGACACCCTCTCTTGAGCAGACCACGTACAACCAGACACCTCAATATAGTACACTACGCTGGTGAACTAGACCTTGAAGCTGAACCTTAGACCAGCCCGATTGTAGGTGCGGAACCAAGGCATATTTCTGCGGCTCTGGGCTCTGGCCGAGAGAGACCGAGAGTAAGGCCAATGTGAGTCCATGAAACCAATGCTGCTATCAAGCAAGTGGAATAAAAGAGCAAGAGATGTTCATAATCACGTTGTGAATTCATCACCATCAAAAAGATAATCAATCAGGTGTCGCACGACCTATATGGGGAATTGCCAAAACTTTCTTGTATCAAAGAACGTTCACTCACTTCCACATTGATGCTATTGCCAATGAGCCGGTACTGTGATTTCAGAGATATGGTGGGTGGCCACAGAAACTGTTGATTGGACTTTGGCTCCTCGAATCGAAAGATCTTCAAGAGTTCGCTGGGAGTAAAATACCGAAGGTGTAGCTGATCTAGGATGCGAACAGCGTCTACATCTCCCCGCGATCGAGCTTCAAGAAACCTGTCAAAGACCTCGGTGGTCTGCCTTACTTCAGTCCGAAATTTAAGTTTCAACATTGCACCTATAAACTCACGTCAAGGTCCTCATTCACCTGGAGTATGGAACCTGCACGCTCAACAAGTCGGGTATAACCTAGGGTAAAATTGGTAAATGAGATAGTCAGCGCTAGAGCAAACAAACCCCTCGTGAAACAACAGGTCCGCCGACCAGATGGTAGTACGATGTCGAACAAACGACCCCACTTCGAAAGGACGCGATCGGGGATGCTGTGACGTAGAAAAATTCCATCCTCGTGTGCAGGGTCCAAATATTCGCGTAACGAGTGTACAGGAACGTCTAATGCAGTTCCTGGTATCGTCTCGTGAATTCGATCGAAGTGAGATTCATAAAGGCCTGAGAACCGGAGGGGGGATAATTTCGCAAGAAGGTAGTATCTCAGTCGCGAATTGGGAATGCCAAACTGTACAGGAGTGAGAAGAAACTCAGCAACAACGTAGCCGAGCCGTTGGAGGGTATCAACTAAACGTCTCCTTGTAATCGAGTCCTTTCAAATGACACATCAAGATTGGACAATATGTGCCGTGGGATGAAGTCGACTGACCTGGAAGCCCACTACGTTCTCGATGAGTATGTAGCGAGGCTGCGAATCCTGGGCAGCAAGGTCCGGCAAAACATGATCGATCAGATGAAGAAACGACTTCGCTCTAGGATCTGCCTCTCCTCTAGCAGCAGGGTTCAAGATGGTATAGGGTTGGCACGACGGGGATAGGAGCCAGACGTCAGCATGCAGATATAAAAGATCTACCGCAGAAAGGGTTGATATGTCTGTCTATGAAAGGAACACATGACCTCACGCAGGTCAATGCCAGAATCAATGCATCAGAGATTGACCTACCCTGGAGATTATTTTGGCGCCATAGTTAGATGCATATACCTGACATGCAGTTTGATCCCAGTCGAACGCTTTCACAGGGGAACAAGCCACACGACTTTGGCGAAGTGCAAGATGCAGGCCACCTAAGAAGTGACTTTAAGAAAGGCTCGATCGCATCGATACCCATGAAGCACCTATGCCACTATAAAACTCAATGGCCCGCACGGGCATGACCGAGTTCAATCGCAAGTGATGTGTGAAGTGACACTGACAACTTCCGGATCAACCTGTGGTTATGTAATCGTCAAGGGTTGTAAACTAATTAGAAGATGGACTCATTTGTCTGCAAGTCCACCCTTAATCTCTTTCCAATCCAGTTGTGAAGAGCTGTTCAAGACAAAAAGGAAGAGCCTGCCGAATCTTGTTAGTCCGATCGATCTTTCAGAGCTCTTGTTCCTGTTTCCGATCCTTGGCGCATCCCTGAGGCGGCAGCTAGAGTCCCATGGCTATGTCTGACAAATCCGCAAAAACGAGCAACGAGGTCGCACCTCCTGTGAAAGCAAGTAGTATGCCGCAGGGTAGCGTGCTGAGGACACCCGGAGATATGACAGATACAATGTGGCTCTCGCACCTCACATACCACCAAACCCCTGGTTCAACGAATGAGCACACGGAGAGGGGGCGTGCATCATCGGGCGATGCTAGGTGAGTACATGGCACATACGAGTACGGATACGTGATTTGACACGCCTGGTAGTCCAACAAGGCCCGTAAATGGCTTGTTACCTCCCTTTTCAAGTCAACATGTACATCTTCCTACGCCGCTAAGGTGAGCATATCCGCTTTGATATTCACCCTATCTGTTCGCTGTCGCAAGAGGCGTTTGCAAACATGCAACTCTTTGATTTTCACTCACTCAAGGAAACTTGATACGCGAGTCCATGCAATGACGCTAACTTTACTCTTTTTACAGCCCTAGTAATCTTGGTGCATATGGGCAGTCGAGTTCACGCAATATTGGTCTCAAAGGTCAAATGTGAGTATGTCATTTAACTTCTTATAGGAAACAAAGTAGGAGTAATCATCTTGTACAGCTTGCTGGAGGACGTTCTGCCCACAGATTTTAGCTCTATCCCGTGAGTGTAACTGACTGGTTTAATTCAGTGTGAACTAGATATATGATGTAGGTATCCTGCTGCTTCTTCTCCAACATTTAGGCCCCATAAAATGATCACGCCAGATTCTAGGTATGTCTTCATTTGGCCTTATGTGTAGTCATTGTGCTTAGATTCAGCCCACTCGTTGTTCGTTCTCGCGCAAACGGACCTCACGGAAAGAACAATAAGAGAAGGTACATATACCTTATAGGTACATTTTCCTGAATGTTGCTGAATCCCATTAGTCACTCGCCCCCTCGTATTGCAAGAAGAACGCCGTCCACAAGGTTGGTTTATTTACAAATGCCGACTACGTCGTAATACTGAGCACTTTCATAGTTCTGCAAATGAACCCGTCGAGGGCACAGCAGAAGATTCTCTCCGTCCTCGCATGTCTGTTGCACAAGATAACGCATTCAGTACGCACCAATCAGTGGAGGTCAAGAATACCACCTCAAATAGAAAGCGTCCAGCATCTCAAGCTTCATCTACCGACTTCGCACCTCCGCCCAACAGCATTTTTTCACCACCTCCCACATCACAGGAACTGACCGAAGAGGTCGGAGGGGAGATGGCTCGAATTCGTGCACAGGTGTTAGAGAATCGGATCAGCCTCACACGAGAAGCGGAGGCACGGAGGCCTGATTACCTCAAGCGTGCAAAGCGTATAGAGTCACCGTCCCCTCTTGATGTAGACGGCATAGAAGGACAGAGAGCCGCCGCAACGATCGGAGTAACGGAGAGTCCTATCAAAGGCCGGCGGTTGATGTTATTTCAGCAAACTTCTGACGAAAGCTTTGAAGAAAGTTTGATGGCAGGGGGGTACGATCGTTATGTACGTACTGGTTCCAGCTGGCCTCAGGCATGCTGACCCTCTCACTACTTCACCATTCAGCGCACAGACTTGCAGCGACCTGCGGATCCTGGGGACCCGGATCCTTCTGGAGAACCTGAAGCACTTCCTTTGGTCAGCGAGCAGGAGCTCCGCCAACAGAACAGATTGCTTGCATTCCGGAATTTCTCCCAAGTCTCCTCCTCACGGTCACAGCTAGCTCCAGTTGAGGTGGAAGGATATGGTAGAGTCTTGATGGATATTAGACCATCTGATCCACCCAGTCCAAATAAACTAAGCCCATCGAAGAAGAAGCGTTACCGGAAAAAGAAGAAGACGCCTTCCATGGACGAATCAAAGGACCAGAGTACCTTGCCTTTGCAGTCGGAAGCAACTGTTGATGTTCCAAACTGGCCAGACACCCAATTTCCGTGGCGCTTGCGTTCGGAGCAGTGCGACGATTATTCCAAAATGGAGGAGGAACAACGCTTGCGGTACATCGAAAATTTCCTTAGCCGGGATTCGGATGATGAAGACGACGAAGAGAGTTTGTTTCAGAATCAAACAGTGCATCCCGGGTTCGGTAGCGGCAGAGGCAAAACGTACCCTCTTCTCGCTCGTTCACAGAATCGAAATCGTGGTCTAACCACGGTATCTGTTGTTCCGAGCGATCCAGCTGATGCCAGAACTGCATTGCTATCGAAGCGATCAATTAGGCAGTTCTCGTTCAGACGAGCGCAGCGCAAATCCACAGACGATGACATTGATGATGAAATTGTTTGTATTTGTCGAGGCAGTGATGATGGCCGAGAGTTGGTTCAATGTGACGGATGCCATACTTGGTACCACCTACAGTGCATTGGCATTCGAAGTATCGCAGAATTGGGCAGGGAGGAAGATCCCTGGTTTTGTGGTAGTTGTGCTAAAACACCCCCTCCAGATATCCTGCCGTCATTCGAGCCAACGTTCGTGCCAACTGAAGAGAAGCTGAGGCATGATAAAAGCTACGACCCACCCTTCTTTCACGCGGGCTTTAACCCTTCGCCAGTAGTCCCATGGAGCAGCTCTTCACGGCCACCCATGACTCCACCCGCCCGCAGGGCGGGCCCTTATTTTTCCTCCGGTTCTTCCTGGGATGAAACATCTTCCCAGCCTGGTCCACAGACACCCCAACACTCCTCTCAAAGTGTTCGTGTATACACAGCGACGCCTGGTTGCGCTGAGCCATTTATGGCTGACGAATCTCCATTTGATCCAACATCGACACCTTCACGCGGCATCAGGTTTGGTGCCCCCTTTGCAACACCAAAGAATAATTTTTGGCAAGGACGCGGTCCTGAGCTGTTCCACACGCCCACTAGACCTAGCGAGGGCATGTCAAACCGTCGCTTTGGACACCATCCGGTGGGAGGTGCAGAAGATGATTCGCAACTTCCAATTACCCATCTCTCGTCTGGCCCTGACATTACACCAATTGGTCGTAATTTCAACCCTGTCGGGCGTCTCGCAGAATCTCCACTGGCTGCGAAGAATTCGCGACGCGGGCCAGGCTGCGGACGGTTTCTGGACGATCATTTTGACAGCGCGAGAGGAGGACGCCGTGGTTAATCATTCGCTTGTGCTTCCGTGAGATTGTATGTACTGCTTTTAGCTTTAGCTGCTTTTGAGGTTTACCCTACTTGTCACACCCATTGTGTTTATTGGAAACATGCAACACTCTATGTATGAACAATTGTATTTACTTACAATGATGAGTCGCAATTTCTATAATCTGCAATGACTCCAAGCCTTTAAATGGCGGATAAACATTGAAGATGGCCCCGGCGCTACTCAGTACGTGGCCTGTATATTACACACTGTCATAAATGATTGCGCTGGGAAGAGCGGCCGGAAGATATCAACTTACATAAAGAAACCAACATGATGCAGCTCTCGAGTAAGGTTTGGTTCCCAAGGATTTGCCCGGATGAGTCATTTCGATGGACACTACATGAAACTCCGTGGCATTGGTATACGTTATGAAATGGATTTGGCTTTCGTTCGTTTCCACCGAATCCTCCAATGATAAGAAGCCCGTTCGAGCGGCGTTGAGCGGCTCCAGTCGAGGTTGTCGCAAGGGTCGGCTAATTACAATATACTAGAAGTGTACAATTTTTCAAGGTTCGAAATAGCGCCGTTGTTCCCAAGAGATTCCCACGACAATGATGGGGATTCGATATAACTTGTCGCAACGGAAAAGATGAATTCGGTATTGCGGCCTGCACGTCACATTTAATCCCTATATTATTTTCTTCACCACTGTTTCTTTCGTCATGTCTGTTCTTCAAGTTGCTACTGTACTTGCCAACCTTGCTGCCAAGGCACATTCTACCATGTCCTACGCTGGCTCATCATCTTCTAATGAATCAGAATGCTCCTCTGAAGCCTCTTCTCTTGCCGAAGGTATTACTCTCGGGAGAAACATGTTGGCTTTTTGTTCTGACAGATTTTGTAAAGGCTCTTCTCCAACATCCGACTCGCGCCTCTATCTTGCCTTACCACCACGCATTAATGAACATTTGGCAGTTCTATTGCCAAGGAACCTCTGGAAGGTGCAGTCCGATGTTGACACACTCCGTTGTTCAGTATACTGATCTTACCACACTTAGCCTGATTCTCTCGCTACTACATGTGATAATTTTTATTGCCACATCAAGTTCTCGGTCCTTGAACGGCGTCATGTGAGCTTGAGTTTTACATCTTAGTTAGTCCAAAACGTTAATTGTACATAACAGCATTGCAGAAAGTGCGGTGGCGTTTTTTGCCACCAGTGCACCACCCGTTCAACCCATTTGCTTGACGTCTCCAATCTTGATTTCCTTCATCCTCCGCGGAACGTGCCTGTCTCAAATTACGATAGTCCAACGTCACCAGTTCTCGTACAGAAGGTCTGCGACGACTGTTGGGACCAGATCTACGGCTGCAATTCGCCTCGTACTCCAGATGGCAGACCATCCACTCCTATGCTTGTCAAGTCTCCGGTAGATTCCAGAGCTCCTTCGCCTAATTCGTCTGTTTGTGCATCTCCTGTGGACAGCCCAGCACCCCCCTCTCGACCCATCCGCGTTGCCCGGAGCTCATCTCATTTCAGCACCGGACATCTTCCATTACCCACTTCGATCTTATCTCCTACTGAATTCGAGGTCCCCCAACCATCATACGGCGAACTAGATGCATATCCACTACGGAGGTCCAGTATCATTTGTAAGGCAACAGGCGGTGGCCGCTGGGAGCCAAAACATTCACCTCCCAAGATCGGTGTCCGGATACCTGGGTACAAGGCACCATACGAAATTGAGATGGAACGAGAAGAACAAGAAGAACGTCGTCGCTGTCAGAATCCCGTTGTGCGAGATGGAGGTTTGTGTCACTCGTGTATCTTTGCCGCTCCGTACTGAGTCAAATTGCAGAATTTCAATATCGATTCCGGCAGGACCGGGTTGCAGCTAGTCTTTCCCGCACTGCTTTATGTTTCTCCACTTTCTAGGTTGTCTGTTTTGTTGTTATCGGTGTATATATCGTGTGCATGTGAGCTGTTGTATTCCTTCATCGTGCATAACTGTTTCCTACTCTTGACTCTTGTTTATACGTAATCTTATGTCCATAGTGTCTGGTGTTTCCCCATGCTAATCTACTTGTTGTCCTTGCAGTTATTTATTATATCGTGTTTCTATATCCCACTGCATCTACCATACCATTACTTGATTGATACCTAATATATATATACGATTTGTATACGCTCTTGCTATTCATTCGTTTTATCATACCAAGTATGCCTCTGATGGCAGCCAGTGCAGAACTCAGGCCTGGGCCAGGTGAGCAAAGCTTTCAAGAAGTTTCCTTTTCTGGAATCAGATCTAAACTTCAAGAGAAATTTAATTCGCTAAAGGGCCTTCGTTCTCGCTACCCTCTCTTCGAAGGTGTAGGCTGCATAATCCCGTCGTAATGCTAGCCCTACGCCACTTTCAACCCCGAGCTCTTGGTTTTGCACGACGAAGTGCAACAAAACAAATAGCTCTCGCGTCGACGGCTGTAGACACTGACGGCTCACAGTCTCAGTCACCCGGAGAACCCGTGACACCGCAGAAGCAGTCTCGAACAATTAGAACACGTCGGCCTAGAATTTCGCTGCAACATCCGCGTGAATGGAATAGGCCTCTCGCATTTGGTGTTCTTCCTGCGTTCGATGAAGCACTGAAGGTCATCAGGGAGGATTCAATAGCGCTCAAGGACGAAGTAAAGGCTTTGGAGGGAGCCATTGCACGTGAAAAGGAGACACCTCAGCCTGACCAGCACGCGTTGCTGGCGCTGGAGAACAAGCTGAAAATTTTAGAAGTGCAGTGCGAGATAAATTTTCCTCAAGTGAGGTGGAAATGTGCCAATGGAATGGGTAAGCAAGTCCATGACTGGACGTCGCGTCATATTCACAGTCCTTCAGCGGACATGTCCAAAGCCGTCGACAGACACCTCTTGGAGCAGCGGTGGAGGAAAGAGGGTGCATTAGACTTACTGGTAAGTATGCATCGAACTGTTCAGTAATGTTTCTCAATCTTCTATTTTGTAGATGGAACGTATCCACCAGATGAAGGTTGTGCCAGATGTTTTACCTGATATTCATCCCTCGTTGGACCTCCGGGTCAACTTCCCAAAAGTAAAGTCCAATACAAGGACTCAGGCTACTGCTTCAAAAGCCGTTTACGAGCACGTTGAACCAGGAGTATTTCTTCTTCCAGAACAGGTGTGTAGTGCAGGTCATTCGAGCATTCATTCCGCTGATAATGTCTTAGACTGTAGAGCCTCCTAAGATATATACAACCGTCTTTCATCCAGAAGAGCGACTATATACTCTTTTGATGATCGATCCAGGTCAGTCAGTGTTAAACTACACAGTGACCGGCACTGATACCAGTCACAGATTTTCCTGATGAGACCAATCAAACATTCCAAACGTATCTGCATTGGCTTCAGTGAGCAATAGGCTCTCCCTTTACTTCGTCGGCTGACCCCTTATTCAGACCGAATATCCCTCTTTCGAGCGTTTCTCCTTCTCCAGTGCCAAACCTGAACACCCATACTGTCTATATACCTCCTCACCCGCAACGTGGGACTACATATCACCGCTATACCATTTTACTCCTCCCCCAACACTCCCGTCTGTCTATTCATATGATTGCGAAGGACAAGCGTGCAGGCTTTGATATAAGGGCATTTATGGAGAAATATGGCCTAGATAGGAATGTTGGCGGAGGTGCCCATATGTGGCGAGAGGTTTGGAGTGAAGGAGTTCCCGCGGTTTACAAGGACATACTCAGTGAGTTTTGCAAAAGTCTCTTTCACGAACTGAGCTCACGCCGTTCCAGAAACTGCGGAGCCGAAGTTCGGGCGGATGCCCAAAGCAGACCGATATGGGGATTTCAGGGGGAAGAGGCGGTATGTGTAACCACTGGGCTGGGTGTCCCTCGGTGATTACCAGGGAAGCGATACTTATACATTAATCCAAGTGATCCCCGTTGGTTCCTCCCACACGATCATGATGAATTCATATCTGTTTTATACAAAGACCGATTCTTCAGCATCATGTGTTCAGGCATTACTTATACACGATCAGTCGGGCTAGATAACGCATATTGATAATCACAGGCGTTTGCAGGAACACTATGCCAATCGTCAAAGATAAAACAGAAAACAGGACGTTGTTTCAATTGCAATGTTCGATCGGATCGCACGAATTTCTGGCGTATGTAATGTCTAGTAACAATGGTACTAGTACTACCGCGGATGGATCATTGTCGGAAGTTGAAAGTTCGAGGTTTGACTTAGCTTGGCGACTTATGTTTTCTTTCGTACGTGGGCCTGGCTACCGTTCTGCAAAGGGCTGTAAAATGAGCTCCGGCCCAGCTAACGACATCCCTTGTGAACTTTAAGTCTGAGTGACAGCGCCATGACAGAACACTTGTGTAATAAGATGTCACTACTTACATATTCTCAAACTCAGTGGCATCTGGTTTATGTACCACATTTCGTTACACAAGTACAACAAGATGGTTTCTCACTTAGGTGAAAATTTATTTTACAGCCATTCCTGTGACGGTCTACGTGTAGATGTTGATGGACGAGAATTGGAAGTAAGCGTTTGTGAACGCGGTAGGGTTGCCTGCGAATGGTAATAAGGGCTTTGCAGTCGTATTAGACGTTGGTGGGTGAGCACTTACTGTCGACGTAAGTCACGCAGTCCGATGGGCATCCAGAAGCAGCATAGACGGCTGCGTTGCCTGCCCAGTCACCGCCTGTACCTTGCATTAGCCTGGCATAACGCTACAAGTAAGTCAAGACTCACAGAACGTCAAGTTGATGATAATGTTGTTGGCATCAAAGTGAGACGCAAGGTCACAGTCGGTGTTGGGGAAGTAAGCGGCAGGAGTTCCCTGGTAGTCGGATCGTAGGTAAGCAGTTAATCTAACAAATGTAAGGACCATTACCCAGAGGCTGGTGTCGATGGTCGATGCACCACTGGTAGCATCGGATGGAGCGGAAGCGTCATCT
The DNA here is from genome assembly GCF_016647625.1 of Suillus subalutaceus. Taxonomy (NCBI): domain Eukaryota; kingdom Fungi; phylum Basidiomycota; class Agaricomycetes; order Boletales; family Suillaceae; genus Suillus; species Suillus subalutaceus. The sequence goes on from NW_024540346.1 coordinate 136,043, forward strand.
CTCTCCCAGAACCACACCGCGATATAGCTATCTGTGCGCTCCATAGCATACCTACAGAAGAACCTGTAAGGCGCAAGAGTATTGATCATAGTTTGCAGTAACGCACCATCCTCCACCGATGCTGTTGAATCCTGGACCAAAACTGTTGTAGTCTTCCGTGAGCTGTACACCACAACCCGCATTTCCATCGACTATTACATTTTAGTAAGAAATGGAAATGAACAATGGTCGCCTTACCTGCAGTGTCACAGTCGGTTTCAACCGGGGTGCTAAACAATCAGAACTTCAGTCGAACGGTTTTGTCCAGTGCCAGTTGAAAACATACCCTAACTGGGTAATGTTTGCTGGCATGGTGCAGTCTGCGCGATAACAGGAGTTGAAAATAGCACATCCATAAAATTATACTGGACAAACTAGGGCTAGTGTGGAGTGTCGACTGGTTAGGTTCCACATTATTCACGCCTTCCACAATATCGACTTCACCCTAGCAAAGGGATCCACGTCAGGGTTAGAGCTATCACACGCAGGGAAAAAAACAAACACCGTCAGGCCAATTGGCTTCGTTGGTTTCCCAGACAGCCTATGATCCGTTACTATAAGCTTACTCCGTCAGTGCCAACTACTTACAGGCCATGTTCTATGTTCAGATAAGTGCGCAGCAGAACTCCTCGGACGAAGAAAATAGGCTTACCCGCATCCTTCGGGCATGTGCGGCATATCAAAGCTGTCATCGAAGTTCATCAGCCGGTGAGATATTCGTGAGGGATCACCTACACCACAACGTGCTGCGTGTACTGGTTGTTGGACCGTATCCTGACTGAATTCCTGCCCGGCCCGGTGGAAGTCAAGACCGTAGTGTCATCTGCACGCATGATGAAGGTGTCGCTCGTGGCGTAAGTCAAGTTGAGCATCTGTGCTGTTGATTGGTTCACATATGTCCTGTCATTCAATAAGAAACAGAACAAATTGTGTGCGGAGTAGACATACACACGCCCGTCAGTTGGGTCGGGGATAGCCTCGAAGTTGAAAGAGCTGTAGAAGTCTTCGCCGACGATGTTGTCGTCGAGAGTATAGACTGCACCTGCCAAAGCCGATCCGGCAAGCGAAGCAAGAGCGAAACTGACATTAACAGAGTTGAGCTTCATGGTGAAAGACAGCCTATCGGACTGACGATGTATGTCTAGGGAGGGCGAGAGTACGACCCCCTACCTGGTCTCTGTATTTAAACCTATCGTCACTCCTGACGGGTAGGGAGATAACTCTGAGCTCGTGATGAGTCCATGTGAAGCATAATCATGCGGTAGAGCGGACGTCATGGCGAGTTGACCCCCTTCGGAAACAACGAAAAAAAATTCTTGTTTGATACATGTGCCGGTATGTTAGCGAAGGAGCCCCCTTGACCCATGACAAGGAAACGCGTGCTCGTAACGGAGAAACATCCAGACATAAAGTGGCGCACTCGCAAAAGAGACTGCCGATCTCACGAGAAAGCTGTGAAAAAAGTGCAGTGTTCGACCGCCGGCCAGTTCAAGTTACTGACTGTCATGGAATACAGTACCTATTGTGAGCTCCATATCGGTCACCTGCATGACAGTCATATGGATCCAGGGTATCTGATGGCGCTTTCTGTGAAATAGGACATATGGGTGCTTCAGTCGCGAGTGCCGTGGAGAACTGAGTTAAAATTGTACAATTAACTCGTGTTACTATTAAACGTTTACATCCTAGAGCGGTAGACTCAAAAATAAAACGCACCATAGGGATCACCTATTGGTGGGACCCTCACTGATAACTCTTGACGATGCATGTGTCATTCCGACAACATTCCGATGCCTGTACACCTCCCTCTGATCTGGGGCCTGGGCTAGCTGGGCTCAGACAGAAGAATTCTCAGACCGTGCGCCTCGGATCCATCACAAGCTTCATTGATGGTGTGGCGAAAAGACCGCGGTTTTATACGCATAGAGAGCATGGAAGGTTTATCACTGTAAAAAGCCGAGGCGATTAATGTTCGCAGTTGCTGAGTGCCACCGTGATGCATGCGGACCGAAGTCTCGAATAATCAGAGACATCCAGAGAGCATACATTTTCATGCTTAACCATGCCCGAAACCATGGTAGAAATAAGGTGGCCCCCCGTTTGCTAAAATCATGAGTGAGGAAGGAATGATTAATGACTGGCTGCTCCTTCCCTAGCTAAGGAGGACTTAGGTTTGTGGAGCATGTGCCAGTGGGTGGCACTGTGGCACTGTGTGCGAGTGAGTCGCTGGCGGGCGTAGCTATTTTGATGCGGTCCTGCCGCGCCTGCCGCGGCCGTGACGCGCATGTGACGCGGTGTGACGCGCATATGACGCGGGTGTGACGCGCATGTGACACGGCATTGACGCCGGCACACCTGAGTCTTGACTAGGGCGTGACACGGGTCGACCCGGGTCATACCCGCACCCAACCCGCGGGTACCAAAGAGCATCGCGGGTACGGGTCAACCCGCGACCCAACCCGCAGGTGGTACGGGTCACCCGCGGGTGAGTAGACATATTTTGCGATACTGGTATGTACATGTGCTGAGGAGCGAAAACACTATGTACGAAGCTTAGTCCGAGTCAATAACAATATCGTTGCTCTTTCCCTTTCCTGAGGCCTTGCCTTTGCCCTTTACCATCTTCGTTCGCATGATTGATGTGACAGCACCGAGATCGTTCATGAGAGGTGTGTTGTACCATGATCCTACAGCCATCTGAGCTTTGAAGGTTTGCGAACTAACACCATGCTGGAGGTGGTTGACCTGAAGACGGCCACCTGAAAAAGCCCGCTCAGCGTCAACCGAGGAAGCTAATTGGTCTCCGTCAGATTTCATCAATCAACAAGCGAGGAAAATACCTGAAGCAGACAAAAAATCAAGTGCCATTTGTGCGAGTCGTGGACGAGTGGCACGAGCATTCTCCCAGTAAGTGAATTTGTTACTGAAATTGAATGAAGAGGGGGACATACTTATAATCTCGTCATCAGTTTTGTCCCAGACATCAAGATCCGTGACATCAGCTTTGGTTCGTCGTTTTTTGGTGGGAGTTGACGCGGCTACTGACGCGCTAGTGCAACTATCATTCCTATGTTCTATATTCGACTCCCACACCAAGTTCATGGTCATTCTTTCGTTGATTTTATTTACCATAGGCACATATACTACTAGCTAGTCGACTATTTTCTTGGCACTGACGAGTCTTGACGCGCCAGTACTTGTTCTACATTAAGGACACGTACTACTAGTCACATAAGCCAATGACTATTTTCTTTTCCTCCCTCTCTGGACCCTCTTTGAAGCACGTCGACGCTTAATTGGTGCGCATTTTTAGCTGGCAGTGAAGGGCGACGTTTCACGGGCGCAATCTCTTCTTTAGCCGGCAGCGAAGGAGCTACAACGTCGGACAACTCGTCTGCAGACGTGGCATCAGAGTTATCGCTGAATAAGGGGCCGTGCTGTCAATCACACCAGTTAGAGACCTATTGAGCAGAGCAGGTAATATTTTCCTCCAAGTTCACCCTCGCTGTAATCTCTTCCCAGAACCCACTCAGTAGGAATGTTGAGATACACGTTCCACCACCTGTGATGTTGACCAGCATCCAAACCCCACTCCTGGTTTCCTGCAGGTCCTGCGTCTTCAGAATCTTCGAACATTCTTGCTTCTAGTGTGGTCGGACACTCGAGGTCTACGTCGGCCACGAAGCCGTTGGCAGGATAGCTTATCGTGAGATCAGCCCAAGCCATCTTCAATAGCTCGTTATTGTTCCATTCCTCATTCTGAGCTTGGACGCGTTTTTTGAAATCACCAGCCTTTCGGTGAGCAACGACGAGAGTGAAAGCGTGCACCAAAGCAGAACTACAATGTACGACATCTAATTATGTTAGGACGAAGGAGACACTGTCGGAAAATCATTTATTATGACGGGTTCAAAATATACTCAAGTGACAATGACAGTCAAAAAATCCTGACGCGGCACGTATAGGTGTGACGCGGCATGGACTCCATGAGGTTTGACGCGGCCGTGACGCGGCATAGGTAAGAATGGAGGTTTACATTAGTACGGAGGCTGCGAAGATGTTGAGGAGACGTGACTTGTCGTGGTATAAGTAGTGCTTGACCCGGCCTGACTGGAGGTTGACATGGCATGGGGTCGAGGCTTGAAGCAGTGAGACAATACTTCACACTGCTTGTCTGAAAACAAACGTTGGATCGATGATTAGAGGCGATGTGCACAAGATTCCCAAGTAGTACGAACACAGAGGACAAGCACTGTAAGATTGGTGAGAGGTGAATCAAAGTGTTTGGAATTCATTTCGAGCGACATAAGATAGCGTTTGAACGTAATCTGTATCTACCACATAGCGGTGCCGCGTCGATTTCACTGACCCGCCGCTGACGTAAGACCATATTTGTCTCCCAACAACCACATGTGCAAGGCCTTAGTTAGGCTTAAGTGTTCAAGCTTGCAAGTGCTAAAGCCTACGTGCATCGGCAACCTCATTAAACAAATCAACGACCGGGCAACTTGGACTAAATTAGGCGGATCATGTCTCCAAACGCAGACGATGGGTTCAAGCACCAGGTTGCCATCCAACTTTCACGAGCATTGAACCTCGTAAACCCAAACGACTTGCTCGCAGAGCGTGTTATCGACATAGCTAAAACAAACTCCTCGGAAGGCTTCGCCAAAGGTATGTTTCACTGCACCGGAATCCAAGTACGTTCGGTAACACTTTGTTGCAGCGGCTCGGGCGTTTGGCAAGTTTCAAGATTCCTTTTTGACCGAACTGCATGACGAAATCTTGTCACATATCAAGCAGGAGGCTTCTGGGCTTGCTCCTCGTCCCGTCGAGGGTATAACAGTCCATGACAGCGAGGTGCTCGAGCCTGACCCAATCCGGCAAGGCGGTCTCGTGAGGAACGATACCGTGCGTTTATCAGCGCTCAGTGTTCTATATAATTGCTTATAATCTACAGAGACACACTTTCCGTCAGCCTGCGAAGCCAATCGAACCACCAACTCCTCGAGGCTCTTTACTCGGCCTTGATCGACTGGCAAAGGAAAAGAGAGAACAGGCTCTATCTGAAAACGGCCCTCGAAAAAAACCGAGGCTGAGTGATGACACTTTTTTCAAAGGTGCGACAATGTTGCAACTTTCGTGATCTCCTCTTACCTTACGTCTAGTCCCCAGTTTGCCAGTCGGACGAGGAAATAGTTTAAGGCAGCGAGGAGAAGACACACCGTCTCATCCAGGCGGTCTGTCCGACCCCGCACGAGCCCGTTTAGAGGAATACCGACGAAACCGCGAGAAGCAGAAAGGTACGATTCTTATATCCCGCTGTGGCATGTCGTTTCTGACCACAAAGTAACCGTTTAGAAGGAATCACTGCCGTGCAGGAGCAACGGCCTCACGCTTCTCAAGGACTCGGAGATTTCCAACGACGATCAAATCGGGACAACGATAGGGGATGGGTTCGACGAGACCACGACAGGGATCGGCAAAATGGACGCGGCTGGGATTCTACACCCCGCTCAGAGCGTGGTGGTAGCAACCGCGATGCTCCTAGTGTTCGTGTGCCTAATGTCGGGTGGGATTCAACGCCGAGACGACAAGAAGGCGAAGGATCTGGCTGGGGAGGAGCAAGGAATCGTGGTTGGGATGCACCGACCCCGCGTGTTCCGAGAGGCGGCAGCCCCGAGGATGATGGGCTCCTTGGTGTTGATGTGAGGGAATGGGAGGAGGAGCAGCTGCGACTGGACCGTGATTGGTATACTGGAGCGGAAGAAGGCGGTGTCGCTGGAGACGAAGAGCACAACCCTTTGGCGCAGTACGAGGATCTCGCTGCACTGAAGGACGCCGAGATCTCGAAAAAACAAGTGGTATGTGGTTCCCATCTGTGAGCAGCCTAGTGTTACTGAAGTTTCTTGTAGAGGAGAATATCGGCCAGGCAAGCGCAATATGTGAGACTTGATGTACATTCCATCTCTTCTTTTAGTTGTTGACTTTCTCTGTAGAATGCAGATAACGACCTCTGGGAAGCTAATCGGATGCTGACCTCCGGTGTTGCGACCCGTAAGGAAGTCGATCTTGACTTCGAAGACGAATCCGAGTCAACGGTGCATGTCATGGTGCATGATATCAAGCCACCTTTCTTGGATGGCAAGACAATTTTCACGAAGCAACTTGAGCCCATCAATCCGATCCGCGACCCTACGAGCGACATGGCGATCTTTTCAAAGAAGGGGAGCGCTCTCGTGAAAGAGAAACGAGAACAGGCGGAGAGGGCAAAGGCAGCCGCCAAACTTGCATCTCTTGGTGGCACACAACTCGGTAACATCATGGGCGTGAAGGACGAGGAGGCTGAAGCTGAAGGTGTGTGGTTATTCTCTGCCCTTGTGGCGCAGCTCGAGTTGGACATTCACGTAGTCCATTGGGAATGTTTCGTACAGCTTTGGCAGAAGCAAAGGCGAAGTCTGGTGAAAAAGAGGATTATAAGGGAGATTCTAAGTTCGCTAGCCACTTGAAGGCTTCCACTGGGGTCAGTTCGTTTGCGAAGAACAGGACATTGAAGGAGCAGAGAGAGTATTTGCCTGCATTTGCGTGTCGAGATGAGCTTCTCAAGGTCATCCGAGAAAACCAGGGTTAGATTTATGCTGTGCAGCCGCGTCCACACTTCTAACATTTGTGTTATACAGTTGTCATCGTCGTCGGAGAGACTGGTTCTGGGAAAACCACTCAGTTGGCGCAGTTCCTTTATGAGGACGGGTACTGCGCATATGGTCTCATTGGTTGTACTCAGCCGCGTCGAGTGGCCGCTATGTCTGTAGCAAAGCGTGTTGCTGAGGAGATGGAGGCAAGTGGCAAATTGATCTTCTTGATTCTTGTGTTGACACCTTGTTCAGTGCAAGCTTGGTTCTACCGTTGGTTATGCGATCCGTTTTGAGGACTGTACATCGGCAGAAAACTAAGATCAAATGTACAGTGTCATCTCCCTCTTGTCCAACATGACTTATCTTGTTTTCTAGACATGACGGACGGTGTTCTCCAGCGAGAATCTTTGAATGAAGGTGATTTGGACCGTTACAGTGTAATCATCTTGGATGAGGCACACGAACGTTCACTAAGCACTGATGTTCTCATGGGTTTGCTTCGTAAGAGTACGCCTTGTTGTTCCCCAGCTAGACAACCTTGGGCTCATCATCTATTCCAGTTCTGTCTCGGAGAAGAGATCTAAGACTCATTGTTACATCGGCAACCATGAATGCTGACAAGGTAAGTATACCCCATAGCTGTTCTGGCAATGAAAGATTGACGTGATCTTAGTTTTCTGCGTTCTATGGAAATGCCCCTTGTTATACCATTCCTGGTCGTACATTTCCGGTGGAGATGTTTCATTCAAAATCACCTTGCGAGGACTACGTAGACAGTGCTGTGAAGCAGGTTCTCCAAATCCATCTTTCGCTCCCTCCCGGTGACATCCTCGTATTTATGACTGGACAAGAAGACATCGAAATTACGTGCCAGGTTATTAACGGTACGCAAGTACCAGATGTTAACGACGCCATTTCCTAAATTTTTGTATAGAGCGACTGGCACAGCTTGATCAGCCCGCCCCCCTAGCAGTACTCCCAATCTATTCGCAGATGCCAGCCGACCTGCAAGCCAAGATTTTCGAAGCCACTCCTGATGGTCGAAGGAAGGTCATCGTAGCTACTAACATTGCCGAGACTTCCTTGACGGTTGATGGAATTATCTATGTGGTCGACGCGGGCTACTCGAAGCTTAAGGTGTATAATCCAAAGGTCGGAATGGACGCCCTGCAGATCACGCCGGTCAGTCAAGCCAACGCCAACCAGCGAACTGGGCGTGCTGGCCGTACAGGCAGCGGGTATGTGTTCATTTTTGCTGCACAGCATTCATCCTCAACTTTGTGCAGGTTCTGTTATCGCCTGTATACAGAGATGGCGTTTCGCAATGAGATGTTCGCGAATACTATCCCAGAAATTCAGCGCACCAATCTCGCTAACACTGTTCTGCTCCTTAAGTCTCTTGGCGTCAAGAACCTTCTTGAATTTGACTTTATGGACCCTCCTCCCCAAGCCAATATTATAAACTCGATGTACCAACTTTGGGTTTTAGGCGCGCTGGATAATCTTGGCGATTTGACGCCTGTGGGTAGGAAAATGTCCGAGTTTCCCATGGAGCCCTCCATGGCCAAGATGCTTATTGCGTCCGTGGAGATGAGATGCTCAGCAGAGATGTTGACTATAGTGTCCATGCTTTCGGTGCCAAGTATCTTCTACAGACCAAAAGAAAGGATGGAAGAGGCAGATGCCGCACGTGAAAAGTTCAACGTACCAGAGAGCGACCATTTGACGTTGTTGAATGTTTTCAACCAGTGGAAGAGCCACGGGTCAGTTTATTCATCGTATCATTGCCGCAGGGGTGCTCATTACAACTCGTAGATTCCGTGATGATTGGGCTACGCGTCATTTTTTGCATCCGAAACTGCTTCGCAAAGCTCGTGAGGTAAGAGCACAGTTGGAGGACATCATGAAGTTCCAGAAGATGGAGATTATTTCTGCTGGCACAGACTTTGATGTCGTCAGGTACTGTACAATAACTGCATGGATTACATCACGTTGACCTTTTCGTAGGAAAGCTATCACTGCTGGCTATTTCCACCAATGTGCACGTGTGAAGGGTATCGGCGAGTATGTAAATATTCGCACTGGTCTCCCGACACATCTACATCCTACGAGTGCGCTTTATGGTCTTGGATGTATGTGATCGATTGGTCTGTCTCTAAGTCTCACTGATGACGGCGACGAAGATACCCCCACATACGTTGTTTACCACGAGTTGATCTTGACTTCGAAGGAGTACATGACCCAGGTCACTGCGATTGATGCCATGTGGCTAGGTATGTCATTTTGCCTTACACGTTCATCTTGGTGAAAATTGAACGATGATTGTAGCTGAATTCGGTGCGGTGTTCTACTCGGTCAAATTCAAGGACTTCGATGATCGTGGGATGCGGCGACAAGCCGATCGAGAATTCTCTAGAAAAGCTGAATTGGAATCGCAAATCGCGAAGCAAAGAGAAGAGTAGGTGACCAACGATCTGACGAAACGGCTATTTTATTCACGCTTGTTGCAGTTATGCACGGCAAGAGGCAGAGAAAGCTCTCGCAGTCAAAGTTTCTAGTGGAAGCAGCTCAAAGATCATTGTGCCTGGAACGCCGAGACATCCTGGCCCTGCAGGCAATCGGGTTGGTCAGACGCCTAGAAGACGAGTCGGGATATGATGGATGTATTCATTCATGTGTTGCTTGCGTGTTTCATTTTATCAGTATTGTTGCCATCTATTGCATTCTGAATAAATATGTGTGTACAGTGATTCGTCGCGCAGGAAGGTTAGTCAGATTCATTCAACATTGTCTTACTCGTCTTACTGGTTGGATGCACGTGACCTTCGCTGGCATATCGGGCAAGGCCGGCCGAGTGACTCGGTATTAAGCACAACTAAAATTTACGGAGAGCTTCTTAAGGTCCTTTTCCAACTTTTTCTCCACTCAACATGGCCTCCTTCGCGTCCCGTTCAGCTTCAGCCCTACGTGCTGCTTCTCGCCGTGCACCTCGTGCAGGTGCAAAAATTGCAGCCAAGCCTGCACAGAGCGCGTCCTACTCTTTACTCGCTCATCAGGCTTTAGCAGGCACCTGGCGCAAACCTGCTCTCCAGGTAAAAAAAAAAGTATTGGCGTGACTGATGAGCGCTGACGGTCACATAGTCCGCTGCTCGAGGCGTAAAGACACTCAACTTTGCTGGCACCGAGGAGGTTGTTTACGAGCGAAGTGACTGGCCGCTCGCGAAGCTTCAGGATTACTTCAAGAATGATACCCTCGCTCTCATCGGCTATGGTTCTCAGGGCCACGGTCAAGGCTTGAATGCTCGTGACAACGGTCTCAACGTCATCGTTGGTGTCCGCAAAGACGGTGAGAGCTGGCGGCAGGCCATGGAGGATGGTTGGGTATGTTCACCTCTGCTTCGGCTTTTTATGCATGTGATGTAAACTGATACGTGATTAGGTTCCTGGGGAGACTCTCTTCCCTATCGAAGAAGCCATCAACCGGGGCACGATCATCATGAACCTTCTCTCTGATGCCGCACAATCACAAACGTGGTCTACCGTCGCACCTCTAATCACCAAAGGAAAGACCCTCTACTTCTCGCACGGCTTCTCCGTTGTATACAAGGAGGACACCAAGGTTATACCTCCTAAGGACGTCGATGTCATTTTGGTCGCGCCCAAAGGTTCTGGCCGCACTGTCCGCACCCTATTCAAGGAGGGTCGTGGCATCAACTCTAGTGTAGCCGTTTTCCAAGACGTCACTGGTAAGGCCATGGAAAAGGCTGTTGCTCTCGGTGTCGCTGTCGGCTCAGGGTACATGTACGAGACCACCTTTGAGAAGGAGGTTTACTCCGATCTCTATGGTGAACGTGGTGTGCTCATGGGTGCCATTCGTGAGTTTCAACGCAAGATATACGTGTTTTAGCTAATGGTGTATTAGAGGGTTTGTTCTGCGCGCAGTACAAGGTGCTCCGTGCCAACGGCCACTCTCCTTCCGAAGCCTTCAACGAAACCGTCGAGGAGGCCACTCAATCCCTATACCCCTTGATTGGACAGAAAGGGTAAGTGTATGTTTCCTTTCACGTATCTTTATCTCATTGTTTGTAGCATGGACTACATGTACAACGCTTGCTCCACGACCGCTCGCCGCGGTGCGCTTGACTGGGCACCCATCTTCGAGAAGACCAACACTCCTATATTTGAGCAGTTGTACGAGAGTGTGCGAAACGGCACGGAGACCCGCAAGTCTCTCGAATTCAACGGCCGCTCGACGTACCGCCAAGATCTGGCCAAAGAGCTGAAGGAGATCGACGACCAGGAGATCTGGCGTGCCGGGAAGACTGTGCGGTCGCTGCGTCCCGACTACAAGGCTGAGTAGATGGGATTACAGTTGGATCCGAACAGCCCATGCTTACATTTACTTTTGTTATCAAAAGCGCCAAGGTGGTGCATGCAACGTCGGAGAGCATAATGTATAAAAGCGAATTTTGATTACGCGTTACGACTTATTCATGATACTCCAGCCTGTGGCCCCGTATACAGGTTGTTCATACCCACTCTTCCCGAGTTTTGAATGCGCAATCTTTGTGCTTGGGTGAAGCTTGGAGCAGTGACTATCGGGCCTTGATAGTGACGTGTGTTTTGTCCCCGTCGTGTTGTCTGTTGACAACTTGATGCTTCATACGGGGGCGGTTCCTTCAAGTCTTGAAGTTGACATGTGCCATCAGAGGAGACCCAAAGACAACGGAGATGAATTCACATTCGTGAGGCGCTTGAACTCACTTTCCGCTAACAATCAATCCTTCTGCACTTCTGTCGAAGCTTTCAAGACCGTTGAAATATATGTACGTTCGTCCTACATCGCCGTTCTTTAAACGTACTTCACAGATATACATCTTGGCATCCTTAATACGGAGATTGTACACTAAAACCCTGTGGGGGACTGATCGGCTCATGCGCAGGCACCGGAGTAATCAATCCGTATGACCAAGATCAGGGATGAAGAAAAGCTCATACCATTGTGGTCTATGACATGGGCGAGGCTCAATCAACACCCTACGCACGATTCAGAAACTTATGCTTCACCGCCATTCACGATCCTCCGACAAGCCCCGACTTCATTTTCAAAAATGCGCACTGATGGTGGACGCGCGAACGTTCCAGACATCAAACATCACGACATACACGAGTAGATACCATTCATAATTTGGCCAAGTATTGGGGGAGTTGAAAGGGCGAGCGCACTCAGCGCAGATGGGTTGTTATTAAAATGTGAGACTGGATGATTGTTATTTTCTGACGCGTAGGTTTCTGTTTTACGACGTGCTGAGCTTGACATCCTGACACAATAGTACAGGTATGACAGTCTGTACATTCAATGATTATAGCCAAGTTTAGTTTGGTGTTCAACAGTTGTCTCACCTTGTTTTATGTTCTACTGAACCAATTGAACTCAAGGGGCTTTGATGATTACACTCGGCGGCTCGCCTCATAGACACTGGTCACGAGTTGATGATCGCGACGAGCTGGTCAAGAATTCCCAAGAAACAGTGCGACGATCTTATTTATTGACAATTCCGAGTTAATGCAAGGCTTCGGCAATATTAATAGACCTCGCGATCAAGGTTTCGAGTGGAAGCAGATGGAAGCAACCATTGACATCCCGGCTGTCGCGACACCCAAAAGATCTGAGTGCTAAGCGCTAGATATGATAGATTGATCTATCCGTATGCTTCCGCATAAGCTGCCTTGTGTGTTCCGTGTACATAACAATGTCGCATCTGGAGTTAAATATATCATTATTGTGTGTGCAGACAAGAACAGAAATGTTTTAGATTCATCGAAAGGCGCGACGTCCCACACGACCGCTAATTGGTCGGATGCACCAATGCATATGGACGGTGGAGCTATCAATATGTGACATGTTGCCCCTAGTAACCTAGAATCTTGACCTACCTTCAGACTGCAAGTATTACTATCATGGCGGCATCGCATGAGAACCAGGTGCGCCTGGCTCACTCATCGCCGCTAGACACCTTGGTTCGGCGAACTTCGTCCAGACGACAGGTTGTCCGACGAAAAGAACAACACGATGCTAAGAAGCAGGCCACTGCCGTTAATTCCTTTTCGCCAGTGCCCTCTTCCTCTCGGTCAACTGGTTTTCCAGCATCGTTGAAAATCCAGGATTTGACTCTGCATGCAACTTCTCCGCCGAGGCCACATGCAACCAACCCGAGAGTGCCCGAATCTCCTCTGCTGCACTCGCAATTCCGTATTTCGACAGCTAGCAATGCTGATTATCTTAACGAAAAGTCGTTTCTGTCATTGACGGACGAACCAAACGGATATTATGACGAGCTTGAGTCATATTATGAAGAGAACAGCATGTATCCACTGCAAAGTCACACCCCCGGCGCCTCTGCAGACAGCCACCGTGATTGGCATACCACTGCCAGTGGCTCCACAAATGTGTTGAACACACAATCTTCGGTTGATGACATGCGCCTGTTCAACTCAAGCACTCCCGTTCCAACCGTCGTGGTTTCCAAACCCCAGGATATCAACAAGCAGGTCGCCGTTAGTGAGCCAAAACTTGGCGGGAGGTCACCCATAGTTGACCCTACTCCTCGAATAAACTTTTCCAGGCCAGGAAGGCCACCGATATTCTCTTCGGAAGAGCAGAAACGGCAGGTTCTTGAGCGAAATTCACAAAGAACCCGTTCTCCACGGACCGTTCATACCCCACTTTCATTTGTTCCAATTACACCCCAGACTGGCGAAAGCTTTCCTGAAAACCAATTTTTGTCGCCTACACCGCAATCTGATGCGTGCTCGTCAACGTCCTATCTTCAACCAAACTATGCTGTTTCTTCTCCAACTCTCTCATCCCCTTCCCATGTACAGCTTCCCTCTCGCCCGCCGTCTGTACATCCAAGCTCACCAACAAGCTTGTACTCCACGTCATACTCATTTTACCATCTGAGCGATGGCTCTCCATCACCAACTGGCAATTCAAAATTTCCCGCCCATTCACCTTCCCCGCCAGCCAACTGTTCACCTTCCACCGAGCCTTCGACTCCACAGGAGTATCTTCAGCTAGGAATACAATACCACGAGGCCAACAAACTACAAGACAGTGCATTTTACTTTGAGAAAAGTGCAAAGGAACAGGGTGGGTGTGGGATAGGGATGCTCTTGTGGGGATTGACTCTGAGGCACGGGTGGGGATGCGAAAAGAATGAGAAAAGTGCTTTCAAGTGGTTAACAAAGGCCGCGGAGAGCGCAGTGGATGATCTGGGTAAAGCGAGAGAAGGCATGGACGTGAAGGCTGTTAGAGTGAGTTCGGTCTGTGGGACTATATATGGAAGCGCTGATGAATCTTCCTCAGTCGGAGCTCGTGCTAGCGATTTATGAGGTCGGGCAGTGCTTCTTTCATGGTTGGGGTGTAGCTAAGGACCACAAGATGGCAGTTGTGCGTCGCCGCTAATTATCTCTAGACTTGTGCTAACTGATCTCCAGAGTTACTATCGAGTTGCTGCCAACCTTGGTGATGGGGACGCGCAAGAAGATCTCGCTTTCTGCTTAGCCAATGGCAAAGGGTGCAAGAAGGATAAGAAGGAATCTGCTAAGTGGTATCGCGCGGCTGTAAGTGCAACCGGCGTAATTTTTGCGAATTATATGTTAACGTGGTTCTGTAGGTCGAACAAGGTGCCAGTGACGTGGGGATGGCGTGGATCTACAAGAACAAATACAAGGGCTAGCGCGCTAGCCAATGATGAAAAATCCTACGCCGCGGAACAGAGCCGCCCTGCGCATCATCAGCGACACCTGGAAAAGGCCCATCTTCGGCTGGATCATCACAGCAGACGGTGGATAAAGGGCTCCTCAGGGAGGAGGAGAGATCATGAATTTCTGTTACATATACCCATGAATATAGGAGCAGGTGGACAGGACAATGGGTTTACCAATTTGGACAAGTCATTTAATGCATGTATCTTCGAACTGCGATTTAGATGTACAAACTCCTGTCATCCTTTACTTTGCTATCTGAAGTACTCTGTTGGTCGAATGCTTCGACATGAAGGACAAGGCGCCAGGGGAGCATGACTTGGCCGACGAAGCGACTAGCCTCGTTTCCCAGAATGTACTCTTCAGTGTTGACGAGGATGATATTCAAAAGTTGGTCGGTGCCCATAAATGTGCCAATGAACACTCGATTATCGATCGTCGTGATACGAAGGGTTGTAGTGAGCAGAGACTTGAGCGCTGCGATAGACGGACACGTGCTTTGATCAGTGCTTGAGGCCGACATCGATGGTGAAAGCAACGAAGATGATTCAAAGGAGGCCATATCATGCTAACGTGCAAGTAATATGTAAAAGAAGAGCCGACGCTGTAAACTCGCACGCTAACTGCCGTCAAGTTGCAAGACTGTAATGAACCCTTTCGCCAGCACAGTATCGCTGAACATGCAAGGCCAATATAACACGCCAAACACTCACAAGTATTCTGTTATTCTGCCAACCTACAATGAGCGCAAGAACCTCCCGATTATTATCTGGTTACTGGCGAAGGTCTTCGAGGAACAGTGCGTTCTGTCTGCTTAACATGCCGAAAGCCAGACTGAGTATACCAGTCAGCTTGCATGGGAGATCATCGTTGTAGATGACGCGAGTCCGGATGGGACACAAGAAGTAGCCATCGAATTGGCAAGAGTTTATGGCGAGGACAAAATAGTGAGTGCAAATGGATCACGCGTCGAGGTTTGACTCATTGTCGGTCAAGCTTCTCAAACCACGGGCAGGGAAGCTTGGACTCGGGTAAGTACCGGGAAAAATAAAACACGAATACATCGCCAACTTGTGCGCAGGACTGCATATATCCACGGGCTCAACTTCTGTACTGGTGACTTTGTGATAATAATGGATGCCGACTTTTCGCACCATGTACGTGTCCCAATATCCTTTGGCACACAAGTTCTAATGCGCATCCATCTTGTCAGCCCAAGTTCATTCCGCAATTTATCAGGTGTGTTGTCCCTTCCTTAACTTTTCCCCGTTAACAATGTGCAGGTTACAACAAGCGCACAACCTTGACATTGTAACGGGAACGCGATATCGCTCAACATCGACTCCATACCTCGCTGAAGCTCAACCTGGTGGCGTGCACGGCTGGGACCTGAAGCGCAAATTAGTTTCACGAGGGGCAAATTTCCTAGCTGCTACTGTACTGAACCCCGGCGTGAGCGACCTAACGGGCAGTTTCAGGTATGTAGATCAGTTTGGGGAAGCGGACTGAAACTTGATGCTGGTCTAGACTGTACCGACTGCCCGTCCTTCGGCATATCATTACGCTGACACAGTCCAGAGGGTACGTGTTCCAGATGGAGATGATGGTGAGGGCACGGGCGCTGGGGTACACCGTTGGCGAGGTGCCGATCACTTTTGTGGATCGGATATTTGGGGAAAGCAAGCTCGGTGCGGACGAGGTTGTGGGCTATGCAAAGGGTGTATGGCAGCTATTCAAGTCGGTTTAAAAGTACTACGAACATGGCGTGAGGCTCATTTACGGTACTCCGTTCTGTTTTGTTAGATAGTGGATTCATTGGAGTTTATCGATATCATTATTGTCATGAGTCACTTGGCACCGGTGTGGGCTGTGGCTGTGGCTGGATGATATCATATTTCCATTTTGTCAGCATGCGGTTTAAATCCGAAGCTTCAAATCTCAACTTCATCTCATCTAGATTCTAAACCACCTGCACAATTGCTGCACAATGAGCTTGCTACAAGGCGTGCTTAAATCGCAATCACAAACTCATGATTTGAATGGACAATATCTGTCTTCCAGGCAATCTCAGCCTGAGAATGACTCAGATGATGAACTCGTTGGCGTGGTATGCCTCCATACCGTCTACTCTATACTAGTATCAATTACTCAACATATTCTCAAGTTCTCACTGCCAGGGACGCCAACGAGGTCGAGGGGACCTTCACGCCCCTCATCGCGCCCTGTATCACCAACACGAAGGGGTCTTACTCGCTCGTCGAGTGGACTGCCATTGAAGGGTCTCTCGAGCGACCCCCTAAAGGCATTTCCAACTCAAGTATCGCAAGGAATTTTCAGGTGGCTTGGGATATCTGAGCTCGCGACTTGCGCCAGGGTATCGAGAAAGTGGAATAAGAGTCAGACGCTGAACTACAGCAAGTCAAACATATATTATCTAGCGTGCGGTATGCTAATGGTCTGTTGTTACAAGTTTGGTTTCAGCATTATAGGAAGGAAAACTTCCATGACGAAAATCTTCCCCCTGGAAAGTGGACCAGAAGGGAGTCGAAGCAGAATTGGGTAGGTAGTTTATCTTCCTGTGTTTGGCTGCATGACTTGATGGTTTATTCTCAGCGGATGACCTACATTAAATCTGTGTCGAATCGCTCGCCTCCATCATCACCCTTGCCTTCGAGAGGCTCGGGCCGCACCTCGCCGTCACAGTCAGGCTATCAAACACCAAAAGAACTTAAAGAGGAGCAATGGCGACAAGAGGAGCTTATGCAAAGCCGGCCAGGCAAGTTGGAAATGAGAGAAATGTACAAGGAACTGGGTGGCCGCAAGAGCCGGACCAAGGGAAAGCTGGGAAGCTCTGGGGGTCATAGAGACCGGACGGGTTGGGGAGAATGGAGACGAGTAATTGAAAGCTTGCAAGGTGGTATGTACATATTTTCTTGGAGATTATCGCAAAAGTTGTGGGATATGTTTTATAAGATCTGATAAAATTCCTAATGCTGCTCTACTAACTGAGCAAACGCCGAGCGCATCAACTTGATAAAACGAAAAATATCTCTCGTTTCGTTTAGTTCATTGAGCAATATGGGGAGATTAGGCAGTGGCGGTGTGGTCGTTATCACTGGTTGGCATCTGTAAGCACCACCTTTCAAGATAGGCCACTGACTTCCATACCTTGATTTGATCTGGATGCAACATCAAGCACGAAGCTGAACTCACGGTCAATGTCAGTCTTGTCAATGTGTGTAAATCGGATGAGGAGCCGGTCCTTTTCTATTCCCTCGATGTGACAACGTAGACGGGTTTCGCAAGCATTTAATTCAGGCCCTGTTTGTGCTGCATGCATCTCTAACGTCTGTCGCTCTCGATCTTTTTCTGCAGAAAGTAGTTTAATTAGCGTAAGTAAGGAAATTACAACAATAGTACCTACCTCGCTTTAAATTGGCAGTTAGAGCACGATACTGCTCTATCTCTGCATCCACAGACTGACAAGTTTCGCGGATGGATGCGAGTTGGCGTTTCAGAGCAGTAATTGATGTCTCGGCTTCTCGGAGTTCCTCCTTTTCCCTTTCCATTACTGAGAGGCGTCACTGCTGCACAATTACACCACGACAAGCATAACCACTTACCAGCCAGCAGCTCAATCTCCTTCACCTTGCACTGATTAGTTTCAGCCTTGACTGCAACAGTCTTCTCAGCCAAACGTTTCTTGTCCGCCTCCTGAGCATTCCTGTGTTTGGTGATCTCTGCTACTGCGCGATTTGCATAGTTGGTGACCGCTCTGAGAAAATTAGACGTGGAAGCTTCGTATGCGTGCAGGCGCAGATCGACAGAGGGGTTAGGCTCTGAGAGGATTGAAGCAAGATCAATATGAGTAGGACGAACTTGAGGCATGGTCAATCAGTAATAAATATTGTTAGCAAGGTTTCGAAATTCGGACTCCCCTCCAGATTCCAAAACGCGTCCGTCATGTGACCGTATCAATTATCTAAATGAGGTATAAGAACCAAACCATAGTGCTTAAGAGTCTTAAACTCATCTTCGTACAAAGATCGATAGCAAGATCGATAGACCTAGGAACCTCTAGGATATCAACTGAGATATTATGTATGGCTCCCCTTCCATCTAGATCAGATTCACCCCAATATCGAGACATACATATGGACACGGCAAAGGGCATCACATTGGGACTTCGGGACATCCACATGGGTACCGCAAAGCCTGGCGGCGGCGCATGGTCTGACGACATTTCAATGGACACTGCACGAAACTGCGACAACCGTGAAAGCAGGTGGGTTTCAGCTCTGGGAGAGGGAATTGCTCCAGAGCTCCGAGGTCAAGCGCAAAGCCACCGTTGCCCAATTATGTGAGCATCTCACTTTGAGACCTTCCACGATCTCATCGTCTATGCTCCTGCTAGTTTTTCTTGACTATTACTTTATGAACCTTGGATATATCGTATCCAGGAAGGAAAGGAGGGCACGCTTTGACGCAGATACTACCAAAAGGCAGCTAACAGCCGCCGAGTACGCAAAGGAGTTTAAGTCGTATTGCGGGCGAGAGAGGGTTATTCTGAGGAAACGCAGAGCAAAGCTGAGGGTTGACCAATTTCATATCATCGCACAAGTCGGGCAGGGTGGTTATGGTGAGGTGTTCTTGGCACGGAAACAGGACACAGGAGAGATATGCGCCCTCAAGAAGATGAAGAAACGTATATTGTTTAAGATGGACTGAGGTTTTTTATCCCACTAGTAGATGCGCGTGAGGACTGATGCATTTCAAGGTGCGGCACGTCCTAGTGGAGCGCGACATCCTCACCGCAACCAAGACACCGTGGCTCGTCAGACTTCTTTACGCATTCCAGGACGCACAACACGTGTATTTAGCAATGGAGTATGTTCCAGGAGGCGATTTTCGTACTCTCCTCAACAACTCTGGCGTTCTCAAGGAAGAGCACGCAAGGTTTTATATTTCAGAAATGTTCGTCGCCGTCAACGAGCTTCACAAGCTTGGTTACATTCATCGTGACTTGAAGCCGGAGGTGAAACTGTGTCGCATGCGCAAGCTCCGTAGTACTGATAGCCCCTCCAGAATTTCCTTGTGGACGGCACCGGACATGTCAAGCTGACTGACTTCGGCCTTGCCACGGGTGCCCTCAATCCCAAGCGCATTGAATCGATGAAGTTGAAGGTACGTATGTGGCCCTGACTTCATCCTGTGCGCCCTAATATTTCTCAGCTCGATAAAGTGAAAGACGTCCAAGTCGTCTACCGCTCTACCCTGGAGCGCCGCTCAATGTACAAATCCATCCGCGCTGAAGACCCACGGTATGCAGACTCCATAGTTGGCTCACCCGACTACATGGCGCCCGAGGTCCTCAGAGGCAAACCGTACACTTATTCAGTCGACTTATTGGTCGCTAGGTTGTATATTCTTCGAATTTCTTGCTGGTTTTCCGCCGTTCAGTGGCAGCACGCCAGAGGAAACCTGGACAAACCTGAAGAACTGGACGAAGGTACTGAGAAGGCCAGAGTATGATAAGCCCGAAGACTTGATCTTCAACTTGACGGATATTGCATGGGATGCCGTGACTAGGTACAGGACTTGCTACCGCGCACTGTCTGACTGACGCTGAACCCTCTTGTTTCTGTTCAGGCTCATCTCGCACTCAAGCGTTCGATACTCCACTCTTACCCAGGTCACAGGCCACCCTTTCTTTGACGGGATGCAGTGGGAGGACCTCCGCTCAACACGCGCACCGTTTGTCCCTGCTCTTGACTCAGAGATTGACACGGGGTACTACGATGATTTCACTTCTGCGGAAGACATGGCGAAGTACGCTGAAGTGAAAGACAAGCAGCGAAACGTGGAGAAGGTGAAGGAAAAAGAAGAGCCGGAAGCCCGAGGTGTCTGGGTCGGCTTCACCTTCGGTAAAAATGGTCCGGGAGGAAAGCTGTTTGGTTCGTTGGATTCGAGTCAAGACGACGGTGGAGCGTTGGCTACCATATTTTGATACCTTGGTACTTTCGCTAATAATGTCTCATGCATCACATGCTTATCATGAGGGTTTTGTTCCCCATCCCCTAATCACTGCAGAAATGATAAAATATCCTTATATCCTGATAGGGTTGACATAAAAGTATAAGGATGCATCAGTGGAATATTTTGAACTATATAGCACTTCGTAGCAAGGGGAAGCACAGTAGCAAAACTCCGCTACAGTAGTTGTTGAGTGTTACAGTAGCTCGGGTAGCACGTAGTAGCTAGCCAAACTAAACCATTTGAAGTTAAAGCTAATTTCGAGGTTGACTGGACCGAACTCGTTCCATATATGTCAGTTCAATGATCGTTGATTAAATCGGTCGATTTAGATAGTACTGACAAGCAGATAACATGATCGCGATAAGATGATCTACTACTAGTACCATGCATAAAACAGCAACAAAACCGCGACTACTGACTTCAAGCTATATCATGCCATGGGGCCGCCCCAGCCTCCTGTACCAGGCGCCCCACCACCCCAACTCGAGCCCCCAATTGAATACTGATCAGAGCCAGTGTTGAATCCATGGAGATCAGAAGGTACATTATATGGCAGCGCTGGTGAACTGTTTGGATCTGCAAGACCATGTTGCCCGGAACTCGAGTAATGTGGCGCCGAGTAGTATTGGTTGAACGGCGCCATCGTTCCTCAGGGAAAACCTCCTTTGCGAAATCGACGAAATTTCAAAAAATCGCATGAAAATCCAGGGAATTCCTCGAACTTGCATGAAAATCCAGGGATTTCGGTAAACTACTCGTATTCGAAGGTATTTCAAGAAATTTCATTGTACTGCTCAGACGATAGTTAAATAAGCGTGTCTGTCACTAAATGAGTTTAGGAAGAAGGTGGAACAGCACTCCAGAATGGTACTACTTGTCCATTCACGAGGTGCCACTGCGCCGAAATTAGGTATAAGATGAACACTCCTGCGGATATCTGATATGTCAATGACACTTGCCAGACACTCTCCATGATGAATCAACCGGCCGACTTTGTACAACCCATGGTGTAATTCTGGTTGCTGGAATGGAGTGAACCATTCTACATAAGCAAGGTGGGTGGGTGGTTTTGCAGGTCCAGCATGGAATAACGCATTTGAAGCTTGATTCATCAGCGTGAAGATGACACGGACTTGCATGACACGGTAACCTTTTGTAATCGAGTCAGATTAGCGACTAATATGTTCAATGCACCATTCAAAACACACCATCCACGCCCGTTATCCCACCGTCGCCTTCGTTGACCAAAACAGTGTCAAAGCGTGCAGGGATCGTATACCCTCTCTTGTCCTCCTGCGATGGTTGACAATGGACCGAATCCACGGTGACACTCGAGTCCTGGATCCCGTGAGCATTGATTGTGTTGAATTTGATCCTGTGGAACGTAGCCACAGTATCAAAGGGAAGAATGATATGGGCAGCCTCTCGTTCCAGTTGTGCTGCAGACAAACCAGGATGATTTCTCCCAACAATGTGATGAGCCAATGCTGCCGTGAAAAATGTGGCACCGTACTCCTGCACAATGCGGTCCAACTGGACACGCTTGACGGTTGGGTGTTTGGTCATCTTGATCGCCCGATGATAATCCATGTCTGGAGGTGACTTTTCTTGTGGGGCGAGATCACCAACAAGACGCCATCTAACAAAGTTGTCGTGCCATAGAATCTTCTCCCGTCTTTCAAGCCAGAGCGACATTTGGCTATACTCGTCTTTATGGTTGGTAGCCCTATAGGCATCCTTGGTGAGGTTGATGTGTAAATGTTCGGTGTACTTGGTGTTGTAGTTGTCAGTCGTACCATACATTTTGATCATATGTACGTAGTGACGGAAGCCATGAAGCTTCGGAAGGTTGAAATTTGAGTGAATCCCAAGATCAAGGAAGATGTCCTTATTGTCGTGAAAGCGTGTTAAGGCATCGTCGAGAAGTGCCAGTGTTTGATCTGTGTGACAAGGGTATTGTGCAAGATAAAGGAAATCAAGGATGGCATGAACGGCACGAGTCAGGCGAGCATTATTGAGATTTCCGGGCAACCGTATGCCAATGACAATACCAAGCAGGAAGCGACAAATTTGGTTGTGCTCCATTCCACTAACACATGAGAGACTACTGATACCTTTCAGAAACAAGCAGATATTGTGGTTTGGGGGAATGAGCATTGATCTCGGCTTCGCTATATGCCTCCTTGATCCACTCGATGAGGTGCTTTATGATACCCTGGTAGAGTTGATGTAACACGTCTGGTGTGATGGATTGGAATATATTAGTGTGCGGGAAATCCAGCCAGAATGGTTTGAAGATGGGCTTAATGCCACACTCCTGGCATGCTCGTCTCCACAGGTCATAGTCCTCGTCAACGAGCGACAATGCAGCAATAATTGCCTTTAGGTCTTGCAGTGTTCAATCTAGACAACGTTATTAGTTAGCGCCTCAGCTTGTGGTAACGGACTGTATTGTCAATGTACCTAGACAATGTTATTAGTTAGCGCTAATAGCGAACATTAGATCTAGGTATGCAATGAGGCGAGATAAATAACATACCCTCAGCTCGTGGTAATGGACTGAGGGACGAATGTACAGTAGAGAGAAATATATATGATGGTTTGAATACCAACGCTCAACTCCGATTATCGTCGTGCCGCGTCGATCACGTGCATGTGACATGTGCCAACACTCCTCCTCGACGCGTGCAGGACGATACTCCTCCTCGATTGAATCACCGTAAGCCCAGGTATTACGGATGCATTCGAAGTCCTTGCGTGGGAGCGGTTTCGTGAAGATATCGGCAAGGTTATCTTTGGAAGGGACATAGTGTAGTTTAAGTATACCGAGCTCGACTTTCTGACGAATGGAATGATATTTGATGTCTATTTGCTTGATGCGTGCGTGGAACGAGGAGTCCTCAGTAAGAATGATACTGCCGTTGTTATCGCAAAGAAGGGGAGTGGCCGACAGTTGAGTAAAATGGAGTTCAGACAGAAGAGAACGTAGCCAGGTAAGTTCGGATGCAGCTTCAGACATGGCCACGTATTCCGCTTCGCAGGTTGAGAGGGAGACAGTCTTTGCTGACGAGCACTCCACGTAATAGCGCCTCCGCCCAGGGTACAGCAATAACCACTGACACTGCGATGTGTGTCAGGGCAGCCAGCGAGGTCGCTATCAGTATAACCCAGAAGACGTGCAGTATAGTCACCACCTAAGTTCAGAGCAACGTCATGAGTACCTTTAAGATATCGAATGACGTGCTTCGCGGCCTCCCAGTGAGCAGGGCCATAGCAGTCCAAGAACTTGCAGAGTTGTTGGACGGCATAGGCGATATTGGGACAGGTGCCGATGGCGACATACATGAGTGATCCGACAAGGGAACGATAGGGAGTGCGCGTCATAAGTTCGCGTTCAGAGTCCGTGGAAGGTGTGTGGTGACGACGGGACAGATGTAATCTGGGCTCCATGGGCGTAGTAATAGGAACAGCGTTCTTCAAGCCAAATTGAGCCACGATACGATTGATAAGAGCAGATTGGGAGAGGCAAATGGTGCGTGCAGTTTGGTCATGCTCGATGGCTATGCCGAGACAGAAACGCGCCTCCCCAAGATCGGAAATCGTCCACTTCGTGCGCAGCTGATCCTTGAAGGCCGAGACAACACCTGTCGTGCTCCCAACGGTGAAGAAATCGTCCACGTGAACAGTGACGAGGAGGGTACCCGCATCAGTGCGGCGAAAGTAAATACAATGCTCACACTTCAGACGAGTGAACCCCCAAGACAGCATCACTTGATTCAGGGTACAGTTCCAGACTAAGCCACCCTGTTTCATCCCGTAGAGTGCCCGTTGCAGTTCCCAAACATAGTCCTCCATGCCAGGCTCGACAAAACCCTCGGGTTGCTCCATATAACAAACCTCGTCAGAATCAAGAAGACCATGAAGGAAGGCCGTCTTGACATCGATCTGATCGATCTCCCAATCGAGTGCGGCATCAAGGTGAGTGAGAATGCGGAAGGACTCCATACGAGCAGTAGGCGCTGACGTTTTCGTGTAGTCCTGACCCCAGACGGCAGAATAGCCCTTGCACACGTAGCGGGCCTTGAAATGTGCATGATCACCATTATGATCGCGTTTGAGCTTAAAAACTGGGCGACCGTGCATCACCTTACGGCCAGGAGGGACGGAAGAACGAGGGACGAGCTTATACACACCAAGATCCCGGAGAGAGGCGAACTCCTCCTGAAGGGCAGAGGTCCACTGTGCAGCGTGAGGAGACGCCATAGCCTCGGAGTAAGTAGAGGGATCATCGGACATCTCATTAGTGAGATGATCGGGCATGGCAGCAAAAAAGGTCAGCCAGGCGTGCAAGCTCATCGGCAGAGAGAGAGGCGGCAAAGATATCAGGGACGTCGACAGGAGGGGGAGAAGATGGCAGGGTAGGATCTGCAGGAAGAGTGTGGAGGCATTCAGCAATCACAGACGCCTCGTGAATAGCACATTGTGCTGCAGAAACGAAAGGTTTACCCTCCGCGGCACAGAGTCTTGCAGACGGAACAGGAACACGAGAGGAACGTCGCAGAGCAGGAGGCGCAGGAGGTGTAATAAGTGCAGAGGATGCTGGAGGTGCGGAGGACGCTGGGGGTGCAGAGGATGCTGGGGGTGCAGAGACAGGTGTAGAAACCGGAGGGGCGCTAGGAGCGAGAGCGGGAGGATCATTAAGTATAACACTAGGACGAAGAGGGGTGGCACAGGCATCATGAGACTCTATAAAGGAAACATGATAAGATATGAAGACCTTATGAGACGCACGATGGTAGCAACGATATGCCTTGGAATCAAGGGAGTACCCAATCAGAACACACTCGACAGAGCGGTTGTAAACCTTAGGATTGTGATGAGCTTGGATGAGAACAAAAGCCTGACAGCCGATCTTGCGCAAATGAGAAAGATCAGGCTTGTGGTCGAACCACCGTTCATAAGGAGTGTGACCCGCTTGCGAGGAAACAGGAGTGCGGTTAGAAAGATAGCAAGCGGTCAGAACAAACTCATCCCATCGGTTAACAGGCACATCACATGCAGAACGCATGGCACGGGCCTTGCCCATCAAGGTGCGGTGTAGGCGCTCAACACGACCATTCTGTGCTGAGGTGTAAGGGGCGGTGAACTGATGCTGCGTACCACGCGAAAGGAGCCACTCCCACATGGCTGAGGACTTCAGCTCGCCGTTGTTGGAACAGAAGATACCAACCTTAGACCCAGTCTCGAGTTTGCGGGCGTGCTCCCAAGCTTGAAGAGCAGAGGGAGTGCCACCTTTGGAGGCAAGAGGAATAGCTTAAGCATAGGACGAAAAATCGTCGATGACATCCATCACGTATTTATTGCCAGCGGCTGACACAGTGTCTGGGTGTTCCATGAGGTCAACATGCACAATACCTAACTTCCTAGTAGCCCTCCCCCCTACACGAACCTTTGGGACGCTAGTCTGTGTCTGTTTGCCAAGGATTCAATCATCACAAACGGGAGGTTCGGTAGAAAGATTAATAGGCATACCAATGGCATTGCCAGAACGAGCAAGGTCAAAAACGGCGCGGTAGTTGGCATGACCGAGACGCCTTATCAGAAGTGACGAGACTCGGACTAGGGAACTAAGGACGGGAACGGACTCAGTCTTGGATCGAAAGACTTGGGGAGATTATTCGACGAGGGGAGGAATTAATACGTTGATTGAGACGGAGAATCAATAGGGAACGTGTATGACGCATGATAGGAGGAGTGATTGTGTATGTAATAGAAAAAGGTTAAGTACGTGTAAAGGTCATATCTTGATACTCCCACTCAGACGCAAATCACTAGAGGCGCGTGTGTACTTATTCAGCTGATTCGTCGTTTGAAGGGGAACGGAGGGCGAGCGAGTGACGGTGGTTGCGGAAAAGTTTTCGTGGCAGGGATTTCGTGAAGATGTCGGCAACCATATCATGTGTGGGCACATATGGGATAATGATGGTCCCATTGCTAACTAGATCTCGAATGAAGTGATAACGGACGCGAATGTGCTTTGCCCGGTCGTGAAATTGAGGGTTTTTCGTTAGCGCGCGACTTCCGTTATTGTCGCCGTATAGCGTGGTGGGGGTGATGAGCGAGAGGTCAAGACCGAAATTGCATAGTAGCTGACTGAGATGAATCTGCTCGCGGGCAGCATTGGAGAGGGAGATGTATTCTGCTTCAGTAGACGAGGTTGCGACGACGGACTGTTTTTGGGAACGCCAACTGATGGGAGAGCCGAAGAGGTAGTAGACATAGCCCCCAATCGAACGGCTGTCGTCTTTGTCAGATGCGAAGTCAGAATCCGAGTACCCAACGAGTCCTTGGTTGGACAAGCCGAAAGTCAGGGAGTGATGTGTGGTTCCACGGAGGGTAACGAAGGAGATGGTGAAGTTGGTGATAGTGCTCTATGCCGGGGTTGCTCAAAAATTTTGATAGCGTCGATACTGCGTATGCGATGTCTGGACAACTGACGCGCATAGCAAAGTTAAGCTCCCCAACGACGCGAGCATATGGCATGTGTGTGAATTGTTGCACTTCGGTTTGAGTGAGAGGTGCAGACATCTTCGTCAAAGAGATGCCTGGGACCATGGGGGGTAGACACTGGGCGACAGTCCGACATCTGAGTTTCGCTGAGGATTTGTTCGAGGAAGGAGGATTGGTTAACAGTAAGAAGCTTCTTGGAGCGATCACGCGTAATATGCATTCCTAAAAAATGACGCGCTTCGCCAAGGTCCTTCATCTCAAAATGTTTGCTCATCTCCAACTTGAAACCGTTAAGGAAATCGCGACAATTCGACGCCAGCAACATGTCGTCGACGTAAACAAGGAGCCAAAGGGTCTTGTCATCCTTGCACAAGACATACAGACTATAGTCTGCTTCACTGCGAACAAAGTTGAAACCTTCTTTTCGTAAGAAATCATCGAGCGTCTTGTTCCATTGACGACCGGCTTGCTTGAGTCCGTGTCATATACCATATATCCGGCTACAGATCCGATGATCCGGATCTCAGATCCGATCCAGATCCGATGAACATATCCGTCGTCCGGTCCACAGATCCACTTTGATTCTTATTTCATTTCCTGTTCATATAACTCTAGCTATCGTTCATCTCCTTTCGGTATTCCTGTACACCGGTATACCGGTTATCCTTTACTTCCGCTTTGCTTACTGATCCGCTACACTTACGAATCTGCTTTTACTTGTACTTCATTCCCGGTTCATGATTCGTGATCCATCCGACTTACCAATACGCTCCACTTAGACTTTGCTTATACTTTCGTACATAGCCTCACACCTTTGCTTATTGATCACTCCGTTAGCTATCCGTAGTATATAAACCTTTGTATATGCGCTGTAGTAGATCAGTTCGAATATCATCTTAGATTACACTCATTCCGTCTGGACTCTAAGTCCCCCTGTTATCCATCTGGACTTGAGTACGCTACTCTTGTCTACTCCGAGACTTAGGATAGATTCCTATAGTCTACATACAGTATCCGCCTCTGTCATTCGGACAGCCCTCACCCGTTAGTTTCTAGTCCGGATCCGATCCGGATTAGCCGTTACTATACGTTCGATATCCGGAAGTCTTAACGGATCCGTTGCGATACAAGACTTATCCGTTACAATACTTATCCGTCTCACTAGACGCGATACTATAGCTCTCTGAAATAAGGGGCAAGACTTGGGAAAGG
This sequence comes from Suillus subalutaceus, assembly GCF_016647625.1. Classification (NCBI taxonomy): domain Eukaryota; kingdom Fungi; phylum Basidiomycota; class Agaricomycetes; order Boletales; family Suillaceae; genus Suillus; species Suillus subalutaceus. The sequence continues at coordinate 164,245 of NW_024540346.1, forward strand.
GGCACAGCGCACGAGCTGAGGCCGAAGCCCTTTGGATCCAATACTACTTGAGTACGGTCTTAACAGTCCGTAAATGGCCTTGAGAAGTTTCCAGACCCAATCTGGGTGTTCAGAATCTTCGAAACCTGGTGGTTGACGCATGTAGATTTCTTCATCAAGGTTGCCATTGAGGAAAGCGGTCTTCACGTCTATTTGATCAAGTTCAAGATCAAACTTAGCGACCATGGAGAGTAGCGCACGTACTGTGTCGTACTTTGCGACGGGGGCGAAGGTGTCGGTATAGTCTAGACCTTCAATCTGTGTGAAGCCCTGTGCAACAAGACGAGCCTTATGACGGGCAATCTGACCATTCTCGTCATATTTGTGCGAGTATACCCACCGCGAGCCTACTGCTTTTCTCCCTGATGGGGGTGGTGTTAAGACACCCACTCCTTTTTCTCCCAACAAAGCTAACTCTTCATTCATCGCACTTTCCCAATGACCCGAATCCATTGACAAGCGAGCCACAGCTATCGTTTTCGGGGGAAGCTTCCGTCCATCAATTTTATGGCTGTCCGTCAAGGATACGTGTATTGCGGAGTGTTTGATGGTGATGTTTGGGGTTGCAGTAGTAACACAGTCTTGTTCTTCGTCAACTTCCTCCTCGACGGTGATGGGGACGTAGGTCCAATGCCGCTGTACTGGAATATGTTTGGTCGGAATAGCAACAGACTTTGGGACCGCTGGTCGTGCGTTGATGCATTGGCGTGTTGAACGTCGTGGCTCAGGAGGTGGTGCAGTTTCTACAGGGGGTTCAATGGTAGCGGGGACTGGGAGGACATTGTCATTTGACTGCGGGAATGGCTGTGGAGGTTCGGGGATGGGAGGAGTGGAAAACGGAAGTGCTCCCACTGAAACAGTACTGGGTCCTGGTAATGTGATCTCAGAACCATCTTCTTGAGGTCGTGTGATTTTGAAGCCGTCTTCTGATATTGGCAGTGGTTGTGGCAATGCAGGAGTGGACTGCTGCATTAGCGTGCGCTGATTATATAGTTCGACAAGGGGGGAAACAACTGAGTTGGGTGTGCCATAGAAGACGGTTTCATCAAAATGAACATTCCGGGAGCGTATCGTTTGTTGTGTTGCTGGGTCCCATAGAAGGTATCCAGCATCCTTGACATGTCCTAATAAGAAGCACCACTTGGAGACGAATTCGTATTTGTTGCGATTATCATCTGGGATGTGAGCATAGGCGAGGCAGCCAAATGGGCGTAAGTGCGAGACATTTGGTAGTTCACCATAGAAGAGTTCAAACGGTGTCCTATTGCTGACGACGGAAGGAAGTTCTTGATATAAACTGAGTTAAGGATAGCATGACCCCAGAACGAACGGGGGTAACCGCTCTGGTGGTGAGCGCTCAATGCTCGAGTGGCAACCGTCTGGTGTCCACGCTCTGCAACGCTGTTTTGTTCTGCTGTGTATGGCATCGTAAGTTCATGTTCAATGCCCTTACTGCGCAAAAACTCGATGGTAGCGTGAGAGACATATTCACCGCCATTGTCGCTGCAGAGACGTTTGACCCGCTGACCTGACTGGTTCTCAATCCACGCGATATATCGCAGAAGGTGAGAATGTACCTCACTCTTGTGCTTAAGGAGGTAAATGGTCGAAAAGCGTGAAAAATCGTCTGTGAAGGCGACGAAATATGTTTCGCCAGATTGTGTTGCAGTGTTGATGGGTCCCCAAACATCAGTGTGAATGAGCTCGGCGATGTGGGTCGCATGGTGTCGAGCATGAGACAGGAACGGCAAGCGTTTCTGTTTGCCCATTAGGCACGATGGACAGTCAATATGGTCACCAGGTCCTGCAGACTCGTCTGAGGAATCAAGGGATAGCCCCACTACGACCTTCTCGGCTTTTCGCAAGGTGGAGTTTGCGGCATGACCCATGTGCGCATGCCATACAGTGAGTGGTAAGGGCATAGCTGAGGTGGATCTGCTGGCAAAAGCCATATGGGTGTGCTTGGCCTGGAGATAGTACAAACCAGCAGAGCATTCCACACGTGCGATCACGGTTCTATCAGCACGATGCATTTGTCCCCCTTCAGCATCCGTTTGGAAAAAGATGCCTTCCGACGCTAAAGCTGATACAGATATTAGTGTGCACCGTAGGTCAGGTACATGGAGGAAGGGGAGTTTGATGGACTCATGTTTCCCGTTGTTGTTGAGCGCTAGTGTGATGAATCCCCATCCTGGGGCAAGAACAGTATCATTATCGGCAAGCTTCACGGTTAGAGGGGGGTTATAGGTTCTGTAACGAGTGAAGAGGGAGTGTTTGGATTCCATATGTGTGGTGGCAGCTGAGTCTACGTGGAACGGGAATGAAATAGTGTTCATATTAGAGTAACTGGCAGAGTGCGCAGGTAGGCAAAGGAAGGACGGGACGTTGTCAGGTTGTCCTGTCGTGAGAGCCGACATGTCAGTGCCTTGTGAGGGTGAGGAAGGGATGCATGCTGACATATTGGATGAGTCCGATTTTCCTAGGTGAGCACGGCAGTTGTGCCAGATGTGGCCTGTGCGTTTGCAAGATCCACATGTCGAACACCACGACAATTCCCATTTATCCCCCTTGGAGGCATCAAAATCCTTTGGTTTGGCACGCTTGGTAGGTTTACCTGCTTTCGCCACCCTAGCAGCCATGGCTGTGTGGTGCGCATGTGGGTTTGCAGAGCCGAAACTTGCATAATACTGTTCCGAGTTCCTGATCTGGCTGATGACTCCTTCCAGCGTTAGCTTTCCAGTATTGGCGTCAGCGCTATGGAGTATGAGCTGGGAAAGCGGCGCATAGAAGTCGGGAAGGGCACGCAGTAGCGCTTGGACAAGGGTATATTCATTGCACTTCCATTCGATGGATTCAATGACCTTGAATTGGGCCTTGATGTCCGTGATCTCCTTAATGGTCTTGGTAAGGGAGTTGCTATCAGATGCTTTGGGAAGGTCAAAAATATGGCCCATAAGGCTCGTAAAGCGGATGCCAACAGATGCCTGATACTTGTCTTCTAGCACTTTCCAGATGGCAGCTGGATCAGTGACACCCATGAAGTGGATGAGGTCACTTGAATGTACCGTCATACCAAGGAGTCCTTTGGTTATGCTTTGGCGTTCTCGGAAAGAAATGACATCCGCGCTCGCATCATGTGTCACAAGGCGTTTGTTGAAATCAGCCTCAGTCTCAGTGGTGCTTCTGGTTGGGCACAGAGGACCCTTCTCATCTCCTGAAAGGAGGCGCCAAAGGTTGAAGAGCGAGAGCCAAAGGTCCATGGTCGTTACCCATGAGGTGTAGTTGGAGCCATTGGCATCCAGAGGAGGGTGAGGAAAAGATGTTGGAATCTGGATGTTGGATGACAATATGGTGGACATCACTGGTGTCGAACGATGTGTCGGCGATGGCGACAGTAGAATGGGAAGATTAAATGGGTTTGGTAACGAGCGAGTTGGTACGACAGGCGTCAATGGCAGCGATGGCGGCAAGGGAATGGATAAGATCCGCGGGTCAAGTGGGGATAGAGGGCGACCTTGTTCCAGTTCGGAAAAAGTCGGAGAGGCTCAGATAAGGCGAGTGGAAGCGAGAAATGAATGTAGGCCTAGTCTGAGCCAGGGCTCATAACTTATCAGAAGTGACAAGACTCAGACTAGGGAACTAAGGATGGGAACGGACTCAGTCTTGGATCGAAAGACTTGGGGAGATTATTCGACGAGGGGAGGAATTAATACGTTGATTGAGACGGAGAATCAATAGGGAACGTGTATGACGCATGATAGGAGGAGTGATTGTGTATGTAATAGAAAAAGGTTAAGTATGTGTAAAGGTCATATCTTGATATGCCTGTGCCAGGATTGAAGATCAGGAAGGCGTTGAGAGAGGTAGGCGTGTTCAGCAGAAAGTTGACCACCGGAAAGAGCGTAGAGGCGACACGAAGTGAGCGTGCCAGAGAGCATATGAGTGCCACTTGCGGCCTGAACCCAGCAGCTGGTAGCATCGAAGGACGCAACACAACGGTGAGCGGCACAGAGAGATGACACAGAAATGAGCCGAACAGTGGCAGCTGGGATGAATAGAATGTGGTCAAGGGTGATATGGATCCCTTTGGCCACGACGAGGGGTAGAGTGCCGATGCCAATCGCCTGAATGGATGACCCGCCAACACCATTCACAGTGTGGGGGGGGATGGGGCGGAGACTGAAGAAATCACCCTCGGTGTTACTGATATGAACAGAGGCACCACTGTCCAAGAAGAACGGGACGATGGAGGGGTCGACGATGGTGCATTGACGTTGATTGGGGGCCTTATAGGTGAGTCCAGCGAAATCGACTGAGCGGGTGCACTGACGCCAATCGAGGCTGGTCTGGAAGTCGTTGAACGCAGCGAGGAGAGCAGTGAACTCATTATCGTCGATGGAGGAAAGCTCCTGAATGAAGGCAGGGGTGAAGGTGTCACTGGCGAGGCCAGCAAACTCCTGAGATGCAGGAGGTGGGTGGTCACTGGAGGTGACAAACACGGCCTCCTGGGTCTCGCTATCCAGAATATATGCGCGGCTGCCAACGTCGTAGCGAACACCGCCAGGTTTCCCAGTAGAAGCTGGCTTACCAGGCTTGGCCAAAGGGGCCTTGGGGGTAGACTCGCATGCACATCAGGAAATCACGAGTTTACTTTTTGCCCACTAATGTACAACTTTTTGCACAAAGCAGTGGGGAAGTAGTGCGAAGGCAATAAAAGTAAAAGCTACTTTTTTCAGTAGATCTCTCGGCCCCAAATCCAACTTTTTTTTCAACTTATTTTGCAAGACCCACATAAAACGGCACAATAGTGAGCATTAAAAGTTGTCAACATTAAAATAAGTAGTCCAAAAGTGCGAAAAATGGAGATAAAAAGCAGTCTAGGAGTAGTTCACAAACGCAAAAGACGGCTCAATACAGCGGGGGGAATGACGGGGAAGATGTGTTTGAATGTGTGGAAGCAGAGTCCAGAGAGTACGGAAATGATGGAGGACACCGGTGAAAACAGTAAACATCCTGTTGGACACATAAGTAGAGCGCATGTCAAGTAAAAAAACACTTACAGAGCAGGGCACGCTTGCCCTTAGGTTTCAGCTCCTCGGCAGGAGCACTCTTGAGTTTTTTGGCTGCTTCCTGGCGCTTGTGCACCAGGGCGATTATGTCCGCAGTGTACTTCACCCCTCACCTCTTGAGGGACTCGTAGTATTCGGATGTCGCTGAGCCACAGTTTGCCTCCGAAAAGGCTGATATTGCGGTGCTCTCTTTACTGCTGGTGTTGTTTTGCTTCAAAACTTTCGGCTTCGCAGCGAAATTAAAGGCACGTTCGAGCTGCAAAGGTGGACCGTCAATTGAAGTCAAAAACCATAGATGGGACCTACTGCAGCAGCACTTGCAGCAATTACAGCCTGCATGCCCTTCACCTGCAGAGCATCCATGTTGAGTGCCGGTACATTGAGGAATCCGGCAATCGCGTTGATGTGAGCAGACTCAATCAGTTCCAACATGAACACCGACCGGTAGATCTTGTCTGCATCACGAGTCTCTGGATCCTCATAGAGGAAGGCCCAGTTTTCGAGAAGAAAATGTTGCCAGCCCCTGTTCATACTCAGCACCGTCGTCGTCATCGTCATTGTCGTCATTCTTGTCATTTCTAGAGGCCGCCAGAAAGTTCGCGATGAGGGCAATAGCTGTTGATCCAAAGTTGCTGCGCCAGGAGCATATACGCTGATTCACCTTCAAATGAAGGACAATTTACAGTTAGAAAGATAGTTAGGATGTGAAAATAAATTTGACTTGGACTTACCAAGCCTACTATGGGACCTTTTGGTTGAATGTTGTGATTTATTCCTGGAAATGAGACATTGAAAATAGCCTGGAGTGCCGGAAGTAATTTTTCGGTCTCGATAGACCAAAATTTTGGCTGAGCACCTGCCCAAAGAAAGACCGTTGGGATAAATGTCCGGCGCCATGCGCCACCCTCCAACATAATCGGTGGGAGGTCCATGTTTTGCCATTGAGCGCCAGTTTTGGGCTTTGTCGACATGTCGGCAGCCATCAAATTGGGTTCGGAGGGCATCGAAAGTACTGGTTCCAGTTTAGCTTTCTTGGGTGGGCTCGGTTTCTCGGCGACTGTCACACTGGTCTAGCAAATACCTCAGTATTGAGAGAATAAATATTGAACCAACACTTACCTTTGTAGTAATGCGCATTGGCTTGGGAACCTGCTCGACGTTGGCAGAGATAGGCTCTTCGTCAAGTAGCATAGGGTCAATAACACACTTGAACATGTCGTGGCGGTCTGTATCCTCCTCAGCAGCATCCTCGCTGTGATCGGATACGTATTCTTCAGACAATTCTATTAATTCAGCCTCCTCGATTGTCCTCTTGGTGGACGAGACCCCGCGAGGTGGGACTTGCTCTAGGGCAAACCTTACGATGTCTGCTTGTTGGCTGTATGGCAATTGATTGAAAGATATTGGTGCCAGTGCTTCAGGCATTTCATCGTCCGAAGTTTCGGCAATCTGTACAACAGACTAAAACAAAATGTCAGTGTGCATCAGTTGAACTTCGATGTTTTGATGCCATGACTTACCTTCAGGCTTGCCTTAACCTTTCTGTTAGTTACAAGGGCAGGTTCCTCGAAATTGTTGTCTTCATCGTCAGCGTCAACGTCAGCATCAGCGTCAACGTCAGCATCAGCGTCGTCTCCACCTACATCTCCGTCTCCATCTTCGTCAATGTCGTTGTCACCATCTCTGTCCTCTTCCTCTTCCTCGTCACCCTCTGAAAATTCTGTCAAGGACAGAGGAGGGTCTTTTGTGAGTGAGACAGTGGTCGCTGCAGTTTGGCTTGTCTTCAAAGTGGTTGCTGACAAAACAGTGCCGTCTGAAAATTTGGATTCAGGTGTCGCAACAGGAGACGCTTTCGACTTCATCTCAGGTTTCACGAGATTGCGCCAGTTGTTGATCTTGCCTGTCAAGCTAAATTTTTTACCTCTGAGCGACCAAGTAAGTGTCATAAAATGTAGTGTAGATTCTGTGAGCATCAAGATCATGATGGTGAGAAGACAAATTAACTGACGGTACAGGATTTCCTTTCTTGTCACAATCAGGTGCCTTCCCATCAAGAATCTGTCTTGTTGCGGTACTGATTGCATCACGTATCAAGGAAGCCTTCTTCTTTGGCGGCCTTGCAGCAGCCTTGCTTCCAACCGCTTTACTCTTTCCCGCGCCTACACCACCACCATCTTGACTAATGTGATGATCACCTGTACCTTGACCCTTAGCCTCTGGTGCAGGCACAGGCAGACTCTCTGAGGTAAGATCACTGTCGGCACCTTTCCCATCTGTCTTTTTTTTGACTGGCCTAGCACAAGGCCTTACCGGCTTCACTTTTCCAGTCGCCTGAGTCGCCTGCTCCACCTCCATGGCAGCCTCAATACCAGCAATACGATCGATTTTGCTCTGCTGAGTGGCTTCCTGGGCAGCCTGTGCTTCCTGGGCACGCTGTTTGTCTTCCTTGATCTGGGCCTGGGTGCGTCGTTTTCTTTTACCTTCGAGGAGCACATGTCCAGGGTGCTGTGTTGCATTTTTGGTGCGTGTACGGCGAGGAGAGACGGGAGGTGCCATAGCGGATATGAAAGGCAGGCAAGGGATGCGGCAAAGGAGCACAATAAAAGGTCAGTAAGATTTAGTCGAATGTATGCTGCAAAATTTCCTAAACGCAAACAAACAACCCTGCAGTAGTACGACTCAATACGATTTTCCAAGTCCGCCTGCACTCGCTACCAGTAGGTGCGTCCACCTACACCACCGAATACCATCAACTCAAGTATCAAATAGCTGTTCTTTCGACTGCATCGCTTCAATACTGCCAGAACTGGTCCTGGCGATCCTTCCAGCTTCATCCTCTCAGTTCCCAATACCATCAACTGCCATCCCAGAACTGGTACTGGCTATCCTACCACCCATTCTCTCGCCTCCCAATACCATTAACTGCCGTCCCAGAACTGGTCCTGGCGATCCTACCACCCATTCTCTCACCTCCCAATACCATCAACTGCCGTTCCAGAACTGGTCCTGGTGATCCTTCCAGCTTCATTCTCTCAGCTCCCAATACCATCATCTGCCGTCCCAGAACTGGTACTGGCTATCCCTGTTTTTCCCTCGACTCCCAATACCATTAACTCAAACATCATGCCCCACCCACACCAAGTGCCCAGCGGTCTTAGCATCCCTTGCACAAAGCCAGGGTGCAATCGTTGGTTCAAGAATCGGTCTGGGTATACTCAGCATATGAATGCGAAGCACCCTGTCTTCTTACAACCACCTATGTTGATGCAACCATCTGTACCTCGTTCGGCAAGTCCAGCACAGGCGGGCCCTGACATCTTTGGTCATGGGGACATTGGCAGCGACTTTGGTGATGCTGGTCCCATAGACGACGAAGATCCTCTGCAATCAACAGCAGAGTTCTTTGGCGCTGGTGAACGATTGTTTAGAAATTACCATCCTCTTTTGTCTGGTAAGTTTTTGTCTTGTTTTATTTTTATTTTTATTGACATAATGCACTCAAAAGCTCGCCCTTGCGATGCTGAGGGTGTGTTCCTTCCACCAGGAACACCACCTCCACCACTCACAGAAAAGACACCGGACGACTGGACTCCCTACAAGAGCCATGTTGAGTTTGAGCTTGCCGACTACCTATTTACAAAGAACCAAACTCCCGCACATTCTATCGACCACCTCCTGAACATTTTGGCAGCTTCCTTAATCCAAGCCAGGAGCAAGGCCACCCTATTTCCAGATCATCGCGATGTCTACAGGACGATTGACAATACTCCCCTTGGCGATGTTAAGTGGCAATCTTTTTCGGTCAAGTATACAGGCGCAATTCCAGATGAAGGTGCCCCACCCTGGATGGCAGATTCTCATGATGTCTGGTTTCGTGATCCCCGCGATGTTGTTCGAAATATGCTTGCTAACCCAGACTTCACTGCGGAGATGGATCTCCAACCTTACCGTGAGTTCGCAACAGAGAACAATGAACACCAATGGCAGGACTTCATGTCTGGAGATTGGGGCTGGGCTCAAGCAGTACGTGTTTCATCATTTTATTGTGTGTGGTTTGACAAGCGCATCTATAGGACATCATATCTAAGGATGCTGACACACATGGCTCAACCTTTGTGCCGGTTATTCTTGGAAGTGACAAAACTACCGTTTCAGTTGCCACGGGACAAAATGACTACTACCCACTCTACGCCTCTATCGGCAATGTTCGGAATAATGTGCGTCGTGCTCATCGAAATGCTGTTGCGGTTGTAGCCTTCCTCGCAATGCCCAAAAGTAAGTGGTCGCTTATTTTATGTTCTATCCTCATTACATTTCTAACAGCAACCAAAGAGCATGCCGATACACCAGGCTTTCGAAATTTCCGATGCCAACTTTTCCATTCTTCACTCTCGTTTATCTCAAGAACCTCAAACCCGCTATGACAAAACCTGAAGTTGCACGCTTCGGAGATGGCATTATCGGTGTGTGGTCTATGGACTTGGGCCCTACATTGTAGACTATGAAGAACAGGTGCTGCTCGCCTGTATATTACGATATTGGTGCGCCAAGTAAGTTTTTCAATGAGCATTTTATATCTGTGCTTATACCAAGTAACTTGAAGGTGTCTTTCACCTCGTGGAAACCTTGATGCGATCAATTGCAATCGCACAAGAGCTCACGCAGATGCGCTAATTGAAGAGTATGATTCTGGAACCCTGCGGTTTGAGTACGGTTTAGTTGGTGAGCTTGTGGTACCTCGGTCACTCCGTTTCACTTGTACTTAGATTCACGCATTAACACAGCCATTTACCAACGATTTCCCCCGTGCTGATATCCATGAGCTACTTGCGCCTGACCTTCTCCATCAACTCATCAAGGGGGCATACAAAGATCATTTGGTCGACTGGGTAGAGAAATACCTCCTGCAGACGCATGGAAAGAGGCAAGCCAACATCATCTTGGATGATATTGACCGAAGGTGTGTTTTCTTTCTGCAATTTTCATTTAATCTTACTTTCATATTAGGATTGCAGCAGTTCCTCCATTTCCTGGACTGCGTAGATTTCCTCAAGGACGCCACTTCAAACAGTGGACTGGTGACGACTCAAAGGCGCTTATGAAGGTAATTTACATATTCTTCTACACGAGATATTGTAGCGCTAACCATGTGAAGGTTTACTTGCCTGCAATTGAAGGCTATGTCCCAACAGATGTTGTGCGTGTGTTCCGTGCATTACTTGAATTCTGTTACCTCATCCACCGCAATATCATCACTGAGAAGTCCCTCATTGAAATTCAAGATGCGCTCACTCGTTTTCACACATATTGTGAGGTTTTCAGGACCACTGGAGTGGTCCCCACCTTCTCGCTTCCCCGACAGCACTTGATGACTCACTATGTCTCCCTGATTCGACTATTTGGCGCTCCGAATGGCCTGTGCTCCTCAATCACGGAGTCGAAACACATCAAGGCTGTCAAAGAGCCATGGAGACGTTCCAGTCGGTACAAGGCACTAGGCCAGATGCTGCTAACTAATCAGCGTCTGGACAAGTTAGCGGCATCACGTGTGGATTTCTGTATTCGCGGGATGCTCTCAGGTACATGCTTATCCTCTGTTCTCACATCGCTTGGTAATTTTTTCTAATTTCTACCTTTAAATTTCAATGTTGACGTTTATCACTACTAGAACCACCAGCAGATGGACGACCCACTGTCCCCTCCACACAAGGCAGTGCAGAAGTGCTTGATGTTGACAAAGAAGAACCCAGCGCAGCGCGAAGCGCCAGTGTGCCTGACGCTGATGTCATTGCAGACTCTGAGGACATTGATGCACCAACTTCTGTCCTTGCACACATAGAACTCAGTCGAACATCTCGTGAGTCATTTTTTGCGCGTTCTGAAGTACTAGCTAATTACATACTAAATAGAAGGGAGAAAGCGGGCACAAAGTGTTCCTGCGCTAGCCAGCAAGCTTCACATCCCACACTTGGTTGATCTTGTCCGACAATTCCTCACCGAACAATTGTATCCGGACAAGGAACTCGCTGAAGTGCCTGTGAGCATCATGGACTGCCCTCACTTTGATGGGAGGATACGTGTTTTCAATTCCGCAGTATCAACATTCTTTGCACTGAGTGACTTGAGTGGGATTGGTGGGATGAAACACGAGTACATTCGTGTGTCCCCCAAATGGAGAAATGGACATCCATGCAAAGATTGTGTGTTTGTCATTACTGACCCAAATGCTCACGGAATGCGGGGCATGGATATCGCTCAGGTACTCACGTTTTTTTCCTTTCGACTTAGGGGTGTATACTATCCATGCGCTATTGTCCGCTGGTTCAACCGAGTTGGCGATGCACCCGACGGCGACACCGGAATGTGGATGGTGAAGTCTTCTTCCACTGGTGATCATGCATTTGCAGTGATCCATGTGGATACCATCTTCTGTTCTGCCCATCTCATTCCTGTCTATGGTACTGATCCGCTTCCCTCCGTGATTAAACCCCACCATGTCCTCGAGATCTTCACCCTCTTCTATGTCAACAAATATGCTGACCATCACACCTTCGAGATAGCGTGTTAGCACTTTCCAATGTGACCATCTTTTTCTGGTACCTTTCATGCTTTTTCCACGTCACTTACTTTAGGGATTCTCGCTCACTCAATTACAACTTTCACTTTTTCCCACTTTTTCACCTATTTTGTGCCTTTTACTTAATTCAATGGCATAAACTTTTCAAGTTCGAACAAATAGTGATGATTGTTAACGGGTTGTGCAAATAAGCGCGAAAGAAGTTAGAAAAGTAAACTCATGATTTACTGATGCAGCATGCTTACGAGCCAAGACCTCCTCCTTCTTGCCCTCCATAGCTCCTCCTCGACCGAAGCAGTCCTTTGCATTATGCCCCCAAACGTTGCAAGTAGTGCAGCAGGCAGAGTGGCCTGTGCGCCCACAGTCAGAACAAGTCTTTGTGGAGCGTGTGGCACCACCACTCTTATGTGTCGCGACCATAGCAACGTCGCCCGATTTGGACTTCTCGGAATCGATGAGTTGTTGTTCAACATTGAGCCGAGCACGAATGTTGTTAGGTCCATAGGATGCGCTAGGGTTGCTGGTGGTGATAGCGTCGGCGATATGGTTGCGGACGTGGGGGAAATCATCAGTGAGGGCATTAAGGAACATGATAGTGAGGAAGTCGTCTGTTAAGACCGTACTCAAGTAGTATCGGATCCGAAGGGCTTCGGCCTCAGCTCGTGCGCTGTGCCCCTTTCCCGAGTCTTGCCCCTTATTTCAGAGTGCTAGAGTATCGTGTATATTGAGACGGATAAGTCTCGTAATGGATCCGTTAAGGCTTCCGGATATTGAACGTATATAGTAACGGCTAATTCAGATCAGATCGGAACTAGAAACTAACGGGCGAGGACTGTCTGAAGACAGAGACGGATATATAGACTATAGGAATCAATCCTAAGTCTTGGAGTAGACAAGAGTATCGTACTCAAGTCCGGACGGATAACGGAGGGACTTAGAGTCCAGGCAGAATGAGTGCAATCTAGGATGATATTTGAACTGATCTACTACAGCGCATGTACAAGGGTTTATATACTACGGATAACTAACGGAATGATCAATAAGCAAGGACGCGAGGCTATGTACGAAGTATAAGCAAAGTATGTGTACAGCATATTGGTAAGTCGGATGGATAACAAATCATAACCGGGAATGAAGTCTAAGCTAAAGCGGATCAGTAAGTGTAGTGGATCAGTAAGCATAACAGAAGTAAAGGATAACCGGTATACCGGTGTACAGGAATGCCGAAAGGAGATGAACGATAGTTAGAGTTATATGAACAGGACATGAAATAAGAATCAGATCGGATCTGTGGACCGGACGACGGATATGTCCATCGGATCTGGATCGGATCTGAGATCCGGATCTTCGGATCTGTACCCGGGAATATGGTATATGACATCGTCCTCCTTAGGCAGGCCAATAGTGTAGATACGCCTGATGAGATCAGAGAGTTGCATACCTGTGGCAGAAAGGTGTTCGGTACGACGGAAACGCATGGTGAGCGCCTGCTGAATCAGAAGGATTTGTGCAATGGGTCCCACCTTCTCGTGACGAGCCTTCAGCTCAGTCCAAGCAGTGTATTCATTGGTGAAGGGGCACAAGAATTCGCCCTCCTCCGGAGTGGAATGGGTGTGGAGTGCAGCAATGATGCAAAGGTTGTTAAGGTCCCAGGTACCTGCGCCAGTAGGATGAACGAGAGGGTCAGGACGCTGAATAATACCCAGGAGGTAACTGCCGCTATGTTTGAGCAGGAGGTAGTTCTGAATTTTATCGGACCATGTACCCCAGTTATTCTTACTGCGATTGAGGACTTCAATCTTCTCGAGATCAGTCTGGCTTAAGGTTACAACAGTGACAGAAGATATCATGGAAGACATGGTGGCCCCTGCTTGAGCTGGTACCTGAGGGGATATGCCAACACTCTGAGGCATTAGAGCGGCAGAGCCCGAGGTGACTTGAGATTTGGACCGTGTATGGAGTTTAGGTGGCATAGCACACTATATGGTGCGGGAGAAAGAAGCGATGCGGGGAAAAACACAATGTACCACCTATATATATAGGGATGGGCTCGTGTGCTCTGTCACGGTGCTTCTCGCCCAAAGGGGAAGTAGGAACGACATTCGTAGACGTTGTCCTAAAAAAATAAAATGTGTAATAACGCTGCACGCCGAGTGTGTGTGTATGTTACGATGAGCTTTACTGAGGTCCAATGATGTCCAGGTGGTTTCTGTGCTCTCGATTATGAGGGCACAGGGCTCATAACCTGTTCCATCTAGACAATGTTATTAGTTAGTGCCTCAGCTTGTGGTAACGGACTGTATTGTCAATGTACCTAGACAATGTTATTAGTTAGCGCTAATAGCGAACATTAGATCTAGGTATGCAATGAGGCGAGATAAATAACATACCCTCAGCTCGTGGTAATGGACTGAGGGATGAATGTACAGTAGAGAGAAATATATATGATGGTTTGAATACCAACGCTCAACTCCGATTATCGTCGTGCCACATCGATCACGTGCATGTGACATGCGCCAACACGCAGCTGCACAGGAACATCTGGACTTCCCAACTCCTCATGTGGGACATCGCATTTTGGGCACTCTCCGGACTTGTTCCCAGTTGTCAGCAACTGTTCGGGGTAATCGGCAGAATAACAAGCGACAATAGGATGTCCTCGATGCACAACTCCATCCCCGCTAGCCATAGCAACATCATCCTCGCCTGGGACTTTCAGAGGCTCCAGAATGTGACACAAACAAGCATGAAACAAATTAGTTGCGGTTCAGTGCCTAGCGGCCTTGTTTGTGATATGATTGAGTTTTGAGGTTGGTAGATAGGCAAGCAGAATCCACGCTCGTCGAGAGGGCTTTTGACAGATCTCCTTCGGAATGTTGCCTATTGTCATATTGACAGGATAGGCGGATTTGTTTCTAAACATAGTGACCTGCATCTTGTCAGAGGAAAGGATGATGGGTATAACTATTGCGCCAGGTTTCTTGGCTTCGAGTTCTTTCTAAATGATATTGTGGTAAGTTCAACACGAATCAAACAGATTTTTCAATGACTTGCCTGTGTGGACCACCACCACTTTCCTGTATGGATATCATGATACATTCAGATAGTTTTGTCGGCATCAACATAATGGCATTTGGGAGCATAGTTGAGATGTTGCGAGAATTCTGGATCTGAATAAAGGGCTTTGACGCACTCCATGACATTGCGAGAGTACACATCAAAAGCCTCATCTGTGACAATGATTTCTTCATGTTTGAAATGAGGTCGTCTGCATGGTAAGTGTTGGTCGATAATTTGATTGAGTTCACGGGTGTTCTGATATGAAAGACCTAAGGCATCATGAATCTATACAAACATAGTTAAAATGTTGGCTCATTCATGACCCAAGAAAATGAAAACTCACCCCTTCAACTGCAAGCAGCTCTGAAAAAGCGGTTGAGCCAGAACTGCGAAGTTTTGCCCACTTTGCAACCTCATAATCTATGCGAGACACAAAGGGAGCCCAAAATTGTCTGCACCTTGCAGAACATTGTTATAAGACTCAAAAGCTGTAGTGCCAGAGATAAGTATTGGAGCACCTGCATGGCGCCGCGGAAATTTTGCGATAGTGGGCTGGTGACCAAGGGGCTTCTCCACTTCTTGTCGTTCGGCTGCATGTGGTTGTGACAATGCATCCGACTCCTCAAAATCATCCACATCAATATCCTGCAGTACAGGATCTGCAGGGCATTCCCACCCATGCTCAACCTCTGCATCATGATCCTCTTCCTCCTCTCTGTCAGAATCCAAAGGAGGCTCCGCAGCTTCGTCGTTATTATCTGGCCATGTCAGATCTTGTTCATCATAGTGGCCAAAATAGTCTCCTGTAAATTCGGTTAGATGATGAGAATCTAAATTGTCAGAATCTTCATCCTCTGACTGAGAAAAAAGACCAGAATGTTGTAATAGGGCTGCGCATGAGGGATTCGTGGTCTTGCCTAGGTGTCGGAAATATCCACCATGCTCAAAGTCTTTAGCGCAACCTGGGCAAGTGTTCATTCTGATGGTAAAGAAACAAGTGGTAGGTAGAGGTGGTAGGTAGGAATGCAGCACGGGGTGAATAGTTTGGGATCTGTGTGGTTCTGAAGATGTTCCTATTGAACATTAAGAACAGGTTAGATTAGGTTAGATTACAACAGCACAGCAACAAACAAACTTACTGCGCTGACACAACGAGCCTTCCTTGAGAGGGGAGCAGCTTGAATGCAGTGCAGGGTGAATAGTTTGGGATCTGTGTGGTTCTGAAGACGTTCCTGTTGAAAATTAACAGAACAGGTTAGATTACGACAGTACAGCAACAAACAAACTTACTGTGCTGACACGACGAGCCTTCCCTGAGAAGGGAGCACAATGCAGCGTGGGGTGAATAGTTTGGGATCCGTGTGGTTCTGCAGCTTGAATGCAGTGCAGGGTGAATAGTTTGGGATTGCTTGAATTTCCCAACTTCAGCTGAGGCAATTGCCAAAATGCAGCACGGGGTGAATAGTTTGGGAGGGATCACTTGAATTTCCCAACTTCAGCTGAGGCAATTGAATGCAGTGTGGGGTGAATAGTTTGAGACATTCCTGTTGAACATCAACAGAACATGTTAGATTGCAAAGAAAAATGACAATGACGCTACTGCACAGCAACAAACAAAGTGACTTACAAACTTGAAAATGATGGTGGCGCACTGGGTGGCACACTGTGAACCTGCCAGTAATTTTTCAGAACTCCCTCAGCCTTTCTCTTCCCAACTTCAGCTGAGGCAAATACCAGTATGCCTCCCCGTCCATCTTCGACACCATCAGAGATAGCCACCCACAAGCAGAACACCAAAAAAAAGGCCCAGGCAAGTCAAATGTCTGCTGGTGAAAAAACTGGCAATACCATGACAGAAGAGAGTGAGTACATACATAGGGCAAGACAAATGTGATGGACTCACCATCATCACCAAGAACCACTGCAGCAGTCATCCAAAGTGAAGGCCTTAGAGCAGAAAGGTTGGCATATGCATGGTTGTGCATTATGGGAGAAAGTGGTTACTGACATACCTTATTTCAGTCTGGAATGAGATGACAGCCAATACTCGTAAGTGTGCCCCCACAGCAACTGCACTACAATCAGTACCGGCAGCCAAGTTAGTGTGGAAGACACCTGCAGAAAAGTTAGACAAGGGTTAGTTGCTTAGTACTACCAGAAACAGATCAGTCTGAGACATACTCAACAGCGGTGTGGGAAACACAACAAGAAGAGAACTCTGTAAAGTACTCTTCAAATGTTGGGTCAAAATTGCTATGCCTAGCTGCTATTTGACCCTAAAGGATTTCTGTACTAGACTCAGAGCTCAGAGAGTAGAAATATCATCAAGCAAAGGACTGTGATTCAGACTGGTACTGACACTGGTGAAAGGGAGACATGATTATGTAAGCAGTAAAAATGCGAACATAAACTAAGGAAAGTGGGTAAGTGAAGGTAAGTAAAAAGGGGGAATATCAGCCCAGGGAAAACTATATTGTCACAGCGGATCAAAAACATCCAAGTCAATGGTCACGGCCAAGGTCAAAGTCAAAGCAGCAATGAGAAAACCTGCAAGCTGAAGTCAGTCACGGTGTCAATTGAAGATAATGACACCGTTAGTGAATACGGAGACAGTGATCATGACTCTGAAAAATTGGATGATAACATGGAGGTTCTGGAAGATGGCGATTTGGACTTACTCTCCCAGGAGGAATTGATCAAAGAGGTGAGTTGTAGTTACCTCATTGAGAATGATGAGAAAAAATGACGCTGACCTGACTCTTCAAAATTGAAGATTCCCCATTTTATACCTCCTCACACAGCTAGATCTGCTAGTGCACAATCCAGCAATGTATCCAAATCATGGTCGTCGGTGTCGTCGACTCAGATGGCCTCTAGTGGTGTTTCTGTGACTGATGTCGCTGATGAGTCTAACTCAGAGATGCAGTTTGCTGACAAAGACTGTGAAGAGTCTGACATCGTGACTCAGGCTGGTCAGCGTTCCAAGTCTTATTACCACGAGCCTTCATTAACAGCCACCAACTTGAAACCCCAACCAGGCAAGAAGAAAAGCAGCAAGCTAGCAGAAGCACGCCAAGAACTTGAGGTGATGTGTTCTACTATACACTCCCATCATTCTGTCTCACATGATCATACCATTTTCAATTTTCTAGAGGCCCTGCTGACCTCCAAGTTGGATGATAAGGACTCATCTGAACATCCCTTTACATGGCCTGCATTCACAGATCTAGTCTACTCAGCAGACAGCTCTATCAACCTCAAGGCTCAGAACACTCGGATTCAGAAGGTGTTGAAGACCACTGTCTTAGAACTCAAGAAAGCCTCTATCTTCAACAATGGATTTCCCAACATCACTCAGAAGCGAAAGATGGTCTCTCGAAGCAGTTCATAACGCTGCTGGGAAGCATAAGGAATACGCGATATTAAAGAGGGTCAAGCATGACTTTGATTATGCAGTGGCTCTGGCCGGAGTTGTATGTACACTTCTTGTATGTTACTTGGACATGACTCATATGCTTACAAGCCGGAGGGCCGGCTAGCTCCTTCCATACCAATCTCAAGAAACTCGCACATCAGATTGTGGTTTCTCATTTTGCGCTCAAGAAAGGCTGCGCTGAGGAGGTAGAAGACCTTATCAAGAGTCACAAGTATATTTTTCCAACCGACGCCAAGGTCTGTTGAGTTTCTGTCTCTTTGTTAGTCTTATTCTCATCCACTACCCAGGGTAAGGTCCTTGGGGACCAATTGTTTTGTGACGAGTCTATGACTGACACCATGCAATTATCATTTTTCGATGGCGAGGACTCAATTGGTGTCCAGTCCTGCGAGGATTTTGTTTCTGTCTTGGATGGAAATGATGAGCCGGAGCTACCTGTTGCCATGGTGTGTTTGATTGCAACTCTTGTAGGTGCTGGTCAATAATGTTTATTCTGTATGCTCACTACATAATGTTCTCCACAGATTTACTCAATATTGAAGGATTGGAGCAGCGGGAACCCACCCTTGAGCACACAAGTCAAATCGTTTAATTCCTCCTTCCACATCAGTGTTTACAAGGCTCACCAAGCGACTCTCATGCGCATATTTGATGGCAGTCAAAAAGAAGTACCATGTACTGATGGCGCATCTCTACAAGGCAGTCAGGTATGTCTTGCTTGTGCACTATTTGTCATGCACTCTAACAAATTCAACATTAGCGCAGTAGAGAGCTCAGAGCCTGCTGGTTCATTGGACACCTGTGATTACCTTGATCTCGACGCAATGGGTGAAGATTAATCTCGAGTCAGTCGCTTCTATCTTTATACATACTGGTGCTTTGTTCGAGTCCGCTGATCTTTTTGACATCTTTCGATGGTGGTATTTCTGTTTGATACAATGTACATAATTGATATTCGTGTACCTTGAATTCAAGATAATTTATGATAATCAATGGAAAACGATGGAAAATTCAAAGTAATTCAAAGGAATTCCGACTGGAGTAGGAAAATCTCGTTTACTTATATTTCAATGGAATTACAAGGAATTCCCTGAAATTCGCTGGAATTACCTTGATTTCGTGAAGGAGGTTTTCCCTGATGTTGGTGAGTTGGCGACCACAGGATTGTGCTCATCTTGACATGGGAGCCACAAAGTGGTTGACGAGGATGTGGCCGGAGCAGGATGGTGATCGAAAGTGGATGATGCTAACGAACTGGAAGAGGAGGAGGACATTGGCGCCGGTTGGTTCATGGGTGGCCGCCAGTATAGTTCAGCAGTTGTAGAGGCGATGTAACTCATTGTGTTTTTCTTTGGCGACAATTCTCCCATGTGTGTTTGTAGTTTTTGTCTTGAAAAAAGGCAGGATCAGTACATTATGCGACTGTACCACAGATACTCACAAATATTTGTCGTAGTGAGCCTGCATATGTGGCATAAACTCATACTCATCTAACTCAGGCTTAGCAACATATTCCATTATAGATTGGTGAATCCCTCCTGTGATCCTGGAATAATCCTCTGTAGTAAATTGAAGTACATTTTTAGTCTTTGATAGTCGACCTTCCAATGCACAGCAAATGACACACATGATCTAGTAGTAGATAGCATTAGTCCTACTCTGAGTTGATGAAATCAAGCGACTTTACTTACCACAGCGCTGGTTAGCGCATACATAATCCACGAGATGTGTGTGATCAGTACTCTTGACTGCGGGTGTCATATACCATATTCCCGGGTACAATCCGAAGATCCGGATCTCAGATCCGATCCAGATCCGATGGACATATCCGTCGTCCGGTCCACAGATCCGATCTGATTCTTATTTCATGTCCTGTTCATATAACTCTAACTATCGTTCATCTCCTTTCGGCATTCCTGTACACCGGTATACCGGTTATCCTTTACTTCCGTTATGCTTACTGATCCACTACACTTACTGATCTGCTTTAACTTATACTTCATTCCCAGTTCATGATTTGTTATCCATCCGACTTACCAATACGCTGTACACATACTTTGCTTATACTTCGTACATAGCCTTGCGCCTTTGCTTATTGATCATTCCGTTAGTTATCCATAGTATATAAACCCTTGTACATGCGCTGTACTGTAGAGTGCTGTGACGAAGCTAAGTGCGTATCTCTACAGTAGTAGATCAGTTCGAATATCAACTTAGATTGCACTCATTCCATCTGGACTCTAAGTCCCTCCGTTATCCGTCCGGACTTGAGTACGATACTCTTGTCTACTCTGAGACTTAAGATTGATTCCTATAGTCTATATATCCGTCTCTGTCTCCAGACAGTCCTCGCCTGTTAGTTTCTAGTTTGGATCCGATCCAGATTAGCCGTTACTCTATATGTTCGATATCCGGAAGCCTTAATGGATCCATTATGATACTTATCCGTCTCACTAGATGTGATACTGTAGCACTCTGAAATAAGGGGCAAGACTCGGGAAAGGGGCACAGCGCACGAGCTGAGGCCAAAGCCCTTCGGATCCGATACTACTTGAGTATGGTCTTAACAGTATATTCGAACTCATACCTTTCCGAGTTACTTACACCTATCATGCCTCCAACCAAGACACAAACAACTCTGCATGCGGTCGGACTTACCTCCCTCCGTCGTGATCCGACACCCATAATCAACACCTTCACCAGTTTCTCTCAGTGACGCATTAGTCGCGGACCCGCTCAAACCATATCCAAACTCCTTAATCGTCGACACTGTTAAGACCGTACTCAAGTAGTATCGGATCCAAAGGGCTTCGGCCTCAGCTCGTGCGCTGTGCCCCTTTCCCTGAGTCTTGCCCCTTATTTCAGAGAGCTAAAGTATCACGTCTAGTGAGACGGATAAGTATTGTAACGGATAAGTCTTGTATCGCAACGGATAAGTATTGCAACGGATCCGTTAAGACTTCCGGATATCGAACGTATAGAGTAACGGCTAATCCGGATCGGATCCGGACTAGAAACTAACGGGTGAGGACTGTCTGAAGACAGAGGCGGATATGTAGACTATAGGAATCTATCCTAAGTCTCGGAATAGACAAGAGTAGCGTACTCAAGTCCGGACGGATAACGGAGGGACTTAGAGTCCAGACGGAATGAGTGCAATCTAAGATGACATTCGAACTGATCTACTACAGCGCATATACAAAGGTTTATATACTACGGATAGCTAACGGAATGATCAATAAGCAAAGGTGCGAGGCTATGTACGAAAGTATAAGCAAAGTCTAAGTGGAGCGTATTGGTAAGTCGGATGGATCACGAATCATGAACTGGGAATGAAGTACAAGTAAAGCGGATTCGTAAGTGTAGCGGATCAGTAAGCATAGCGGATCAGTAAGCAAAGCGGAAGTAAAGGATAACCGGTATACCGGTGTACAGGAATACCGAAAGGAGATGAACGATAGTTAGAGTTATACAGTGGCTCAAAAAACCGTCCGTATATTTTGGCATTTTTCACTATCTATAATATTGTGTGAGAACAAACAAATGCCTCAAAAACATGCTTATACCACATTGTAGTATGGCTTCAGGGCTTTCATTTGAGCCCTACACCGTGGGAATCGGTGGAGATATGGTGGAGATACAAGGCTCACAAAATGGTGACTCATGCGGACAGTTTTTTGACTCAAGTATTTTACAGTAATAACCAGGTATTCTAGTATTTTGTATGACCTCCCTTGGCTTTAATTACTGCCTCTATCCTTCTAGGCATACTCTCAATTAATTTCTGGCAATCCTCAGCTGTGATCTTCCCCCATTCCACTGCTACTCTCTCCCAAAGCTCCCATACTCCTTTAGGGGGGTTTTCATAGGCTTGAAGCTTTTTCTTGAGTGTTCCCCAGAGATGTTCAATGACATTGACATCAGGAGACTGTGCTGGCCAGTCAAGAACATTGATGTTATGTTCTTCAAACCATTCCCTAGCTCTTCTGGATGTGTGCTTGGGATCATTATCCTGTTGGAAAATGATATCTTCTTCATCAATCCCTGATTCTGCCAAGCTAGGCAGCAAGTGGTCATTTAAAATGTCCACATACTGCTCAGCATTCATCTTCCCCTCAACCTCAGCAAGCATTCCCACACCATTCCATCCCATACAGCCCCATACCATTAAAGAACCTCCTCCAAACTTGACAGTCCCATTAACCTCTCTGTCTGTTAGGCCATCTCCCTTCTTTTTCCATACATACACCTTCCCATCTGACCCAATCCTATTGATTTTGGTCTCATCTGACCATATAACATGCTTCCAGTCCTCTACAGTCCAGTGTTGATGAGCTAAGGCAAAGGCTAGTCTTCTCTGCCTATGTTTGATGGAGAGAAGAGGCTTTTTCTTCTTTGTTACTGCCTTGAGATGAGCTGCCTTGAGAACATTCCTCACAGTTTGTGAAGAGACAGGGGTAGTGATGGTGGAATTGATATAATGGGTGGCTTGGACAGCATTATCAGCCTTTCCTGTAGTGATATGTTGGATAATAGCCCTTTTGTCAGTAGAGGTAAGCTTGGATGGACGTCCTCCACAAGAGTTTTCCTTGTCTGGGTGGCTTTCTTTGATGAACTTGGCCACAGTGGACTTGCATATTCCAGTTCTAGAGGAAATTTGGCGAGCAGAGAGGCCAGCATAAGACAGAGAGAGGATATTATCTCTTTGAGCAGAGGAGATGGCTTTCATGGTGATTATGACTATGATACATGAGATATTCTGGTTTATATAGTTAGATATAGTCATAAAATAACATAATGACACCACTTTATAATTTATATAATAGTGGCATGATTTTTATGGTGTCATAAATAATGATTTATATAGTTTTAATATACACTCAAAAAACTGTCCACATGAGTCATCATTTTATAAGCCTTATATCTCCACCATATCTCCGCCGATTCCCACGGTGTAGGGCTCAAATAAAAGCCCTGAAGCCATACTACAATGTGGTATAAGTATGTCCTTGAGGAATTTGTTCATTCTCACACAATATCATAGATAGTGAAAAATGTCAAAACATGCGGACAGTTTTTTGAGCCACTGTAGGTAGGATGAGTCCGCAGGGTATATGAGCAGGTCCGCCCATCGGGTGGTGTCAGGGATGGCGGGTTGCGTCGGGGATGGCCAGGGGTGAGTTGCATGACATGGGGTATGGTCGGGAGTCGTATACTAGCTTCATACAAGCCTAGCGAAAATATAGTTGTCACACTGCTCCGGTTATAACAATATCTGAATTCACCCAGATGATAGATGGAAAGCCACATGTACCACTGAATTTGGACTCTATGAACCAAATGTCATGTTCTTCGGTCTCTGCAATTCCCCAGCCACGTTCCAAGCCTATATGAACCGTACCTTCCAACAAGAGATCAACGAAGGATGGTTAGTAATATATATGGACAATATTCTTATCTTCTCCAACGACCTTGATGAACACCATGAACGGACACGCCATATCTTGACTAAGATATGGACAGAAAAACTCTTCCTAAAACCAGAAAAATGTACGTTTGATGCACCAGAAGTAGAATACCTCGGTATGATTATCCGCCCGGGATGTATCACCATGGACATTGCCAAAAACAGATGGAATACGCGACTGGCCAATCCCAACTACCGTTAAAGAAACCAGATCATTCCTTGGCTTCTGCAACTTCTATCGAAACTTCATTCCCCATTACTCCGACATTGCACAACCCCTTATTGATCTGACAAAGAAAGATAATGTATTTCTTTGGTCTACACTAGTGTTGCCGTAGCTCCAGCTTTTGCCAGTTCCTGGCTGAAGACTGTTACCAGCTACAGCCAAGCCTGACAAAGCCAAGCCTGGGAAAAAGCTGGCCCCACATGTGGCAGCTTGAGCTGCAGCTCTGGCTTGTGAGCCGGTGTGACAATATAGTTTTCCCTGGGCTGATATTCCTCCTTTTACTTACCTTCACTTACCCACTTTCCTTAGTTTATGTTCGCATTTTTACTGCTTACATAATCATGTCTCCCTTTCACCAGTGTCAGTACCAGTCTGAATCACAGTCTTTTGCTTGATGATATTTCTACTCTCTGAGCTCTGAGTCTAGTACAGAAATCCTTTAGGGTCGAATAGCAGCTAGGCATAGCAATTTTGACCCAACATTTGAAGAGTACTTTACAGAGTTCTCTTCTTGTTGTGTTTCCCACACCGGCTACATAGAAACTCGTGTACATATGATGACATCTCTGTATGGAGGAGACGCTAGGAATTTCCATCGCCCATTGCCATTTACACTATCAAGCCATGTTAATTATCACAGTCCCTCACTATCAAGTTCAGTCTCTCCCCCCAGCTCTAGCCATACAAGAACTCTGTCAACAATACCGCAGAGCGTTGTACCACCACCGGCAGTCAAAAACAAGATTATTTCTGCACCACCTGCACCTGACAATGGTCATTTACCTAGTCCTGAAACCGTCATATCTGCCCCTAAGTCACCCCCAGCAAATCAGACCATCTATGATGATGAGGAACGATTGGGTGGGGGACCACATCATTGTTCTATTTTCTCTGCTGACTTTTACGTATGTAGCTAAATGCAAGAATCTTATAGAAATCATCCAAGGTGATGATCGGGTGAGTCAATTTAGTGAAATGGTGTTCAGACTCCTGATTAATGACACATCATACAGGAGGAGGAAACCGTATTCACCGGAATCACAGATGATGAACATGCATATATCATGCAGTTCATTGAAGAAGATGATGAGACTCAAGGAAGGTGGGTGTGTTGATGTAATATCTTGCTATACCTAACACAATTTCCTAGATTTGTTTATCACCCAGACTCGGAGACGTTCATAGTGACACTGCCAAGCCAGGCTCACGAGCAACCCATCACACAAATCAACTTCGCTTTTCAAACGGCTATTACATCAATCGGCCATGACAACGCACTTGTCCAAGTCCACGCGCATACAAACAGCCGCTTTTTGGGTGACAGTATCCACGCGGACCCTGATATTCACATCATCTGCACACCATTCGTTGATATTGGGGTACCGAACAAGTCTATCTCCCTCTGGATTTTGGAGAACTGCTTGTCCCAGATGGAAAGCACAGGTCGAGACAAGATACGTCGCATCATCACCGATGAAAGTGGGATCCTATTGGCTTCACTCATCAACATGATCGAAGCATACTGATACGCTAATCCAGACCCGGGCAGTGAGATTGCACAGCATTTGTGATTGAAACCAGTGATGTCTTTTGAAGATTGGACACCCCTGAGGACGCGATCCAACCAGTTTGGCCCTGTCATATCTGAGGGGCACAGCTGGGTTGAACTCTTGAAGATCGAGTTTCATACATGGATTCGCCCAGAAGACAGTACAATCGATCTTGAGAATGATGACCCTTCCGTGTATTCTAAAGGGGTGAGTGATGACTTGTTCACATTTTCACCTTGCCTGAGCACGCATTCGCAGAGTCTGTTCCCCATTGAGAACACCAAAGATATGGATGCAATGGTCGGTCAAGGCATAGCAAAGATACAAGACGTAATACTCCACTACCTCATCTTACTCGATCCAGAAGGCGACCATGATGATGTATGTCAATGGACTCCACCTGCAAAGGTGATCAGATGGAAGGAGATCAAGGCGTCATTAGTAACCACAGTGTGGGCAACTGCATATAACCGCTATAAGCTCTGGCACCATAGTCTCCTGAAGCGCAAGGCAGAAGGGGCTGATGATAGGTCAACAAAGAAGGCGCGTGTTTGAGTGTAAGTTCTCCTTTTCTCAAAGATAATTAATATCTGACTCATAGCCTTGCACAGCTGTGTGATCCAAGCTTCTTGAGTGATGTCTATTGATCCATGCCTCATTCATCTATCATTTTATATCTGCTTTCCCTAGCTCATGTAATCAAGCTTTCATGTACTTTCTCGCGTATAATGAATCATGTTGTGTTGTTGAATGCTTGTATATAAACTGAAGTTCTGGACTTAAAGCTTATAGCGCTCTTCAGAGCCTTCACTTTGTTGCATGCATCATCCTCGTAGGGAACGGTGCCCAGCGGGCAGCATTGTACCTAAGCCCACATGGGTGCCACCTGCATCTCAGGATGCACCCACACTCAACATCAACATCAACCAGGCTGATGACTTGGAATCGTTTAACCTTGATGTATCTGAATCCAGTGACGACACTGACCCAGCACCTCCAGTACATAAAGCCAACAAGAAGACGAAGAAAGGGCTGGCACCCGCCAGCATACCTCTGGATTTTGATGCACCACCAGATCCTCTCCTTCAAATGCAGGCATCTCAAAAAACTGCAACATCCGATGACGTTAACTATTTCTTTCGAAAGCAAAAGGACAAAGACACTATTTGTGTCATTTGCGAGTAAGTCTCTGCTAGTGTACACTATTGATTCATCTAACTAACTATTCACATTTCTAGGGCTGAGCGAAAGCCAGATCCAGCTACATGGGACGGGAGCCATGGAAAACGAAAATGGGAATACTCGAGCAATACTGGGAATACACCATTGCATAGGACATGTCAAGAGGTTTCATTTGCTCCTCTATCTCATTCTGGCAGAAGAACGCGGGTGGTCCATCTTTGTCATAAGCGTCAAACTGGCCTTTGAAATGGGATACACACTAGCTGAAATGTGTAAAGTTGTCGAGGGAGGCGCCAAACTATCTAACCTTCCCAAGTGCGCAGCTGGAGCCAGTAGCACTACCTTAGCTGGCCCCTGTGATAGAGGCTCAATCCCAGAGTTCATGCACACCACCTTCCTTCAACACCTCATATCTTTCATTGTTGCTGATGATCAGGCAAGCCCTTGCACAATTTCATTATTTCTTACTGACATCAGTCAACAGTCCATCAATGTTATTGAGTGTCTTGAATTTTGATGCCTCCTTTTACTTCTCTGCCAAGAACTTTGAGATAAAGATATTCCTCACCGTACCAAGATCCGCGCAGAAATAATCAAGGCCTGGCAAGAGTATTTTGTGACTCTGAAAGACGATATGGCTGTACATATTTTTTTATCTCCATAATCTACAGATTCTCATCATACTTAGAATGCAGGTTGGGACGATCTCGCTCACTGCTGACATCTGGTCGTCACAGGCTCTAGGCACATATTTAGCAATGACAGCTCATTGGATTGCAGAGAACCAGAAGTTTGAGCGCTTGAGCTGAAGGCAGCGCTGATCGCATTTCGCCAGATCAAAGGGAATCACACCGGAAAGTACCTAGCAAAGACAATGTTGTATTTACTTGATTGTGCAGATATCACTGTGAAGGTGTGTGGTGACCTGTTCAAATACTGACTTTCACTTACATTAATTCAGGTTGGACATTTCACCATGGACAATGCAGGGCAACAATGCAACGTGTATGGAAGAACTTGCCAAACTGCTGGAACAACGCGACATCGCTTTTGACCCACTTGACAGGCGGGTCATGTGTTTCCCCCACATTATGAATATATGTGTACAGCACGTCGCTGATCATTTCACTAACTTCATTGTTGCTGCACAAGAAGTCTCATGGGCATGGGATGCAACCATTGATGGCCTTGTGATGGATAAAAAAAACTTACCTTGCAGCTATCACAAGAAACCCAGTTGCGCTGGGCCGGTCTGCCATCAAAGCGATCTGAGTATCTGGACTGCATCACAATCAATTCATGGAGGTCGTCAAAACCGGAAACGCCAAGCAATGGTTCAAATCCCCTTCGAATGAGCTGGTAATGGTTCCTGAGGTTGAACTTCTTCATGATGTCTGCACGAGATGGGACTCAACATATTTCATGATTAATCGCTTGCGAGCAATGCGTCCAGTAAGTCTAATACTTGTCATTTTCACTTGTGCTATACATTCCTGTGTCAGGCCATAGACTTCTTCCTTAGCACGCCTAATCAGCAGGACATTTCTGGTCATAAGATGACTGACTCAGATTGGCAAGTTCTTGAAGACCTTGAAAAGATTCTAGATGTATGTATACAACATCCACCCTTCATTATCTTTAATTTAATTCTGTTTGCTACTAAATTACAGGTACCTCATAGAGTGCAGCAGCGCATGTCGTCTGAGTCGCATGCCCATGTTGGGTAGTGCGGTTCCCTGCTTCGAGCTTTTCATGATGGCATGGGAATCCCTGGCCACAAGAATTCCCCAACTTCGTCCCTCTATCAATGTCGGCTTGGACTGGGCTAAATCATACTACGTTTGCATGGACCTGACAGACTCGTATGTTATAGGAATGTGTAAGTTCTTCTATTTTCATTTTTGACAATAACTACTAATTGAAATGCTTACAAGTGATCGATCTGTCAGTTAGACTCAC
Source organism: Suillus subalutaceus (assembly GCF_016647625.1). Lineage (NCBI taxonomy): Eukaryota > Fungi > Basidiomycota > Agaricomycetes > Boletales > Suillaceae > Suillus > Suillus subalutaceus. The sequence continues at coordinate 192,810 of NW_024540346.1, forward strand.
GTGGATCAGGGACTATTGGGAGGATGATTGGATTATGCGCACTGAAAGTATAATACTGCAACCTCGTAAGTACTAATTGACCATCTGATGGCTCTCTAAGCTTTTATGCTAATCTGATTGTGTAGATGGTAGAATACAGAAACCAAATCTCACCTGAGGCTTCCCAGCAGTCAAATACCGCTCGCACCTCCAAGGTTGATACAATCAACTCAACTTGCTCAACTCTATGGCCTTGGAGATATGGGCGTGAAGCGTCCGCAGCAGTCTCAAGGCCTGCAGACTATTGAGCAAGAGTATCAATCTTATGTTAATGGTGACCTTTGGGACTGAAGGCATTGACATGCTCAAATTCTGGGAGGTAGGTCACACCTGTCTTATTCTTTCAACTGCAGTACTAATGGTCCCTGCTTTTGATAGATGAAGCGGAAGACTGTACCCAACAGTTATTCGCAATTGCCATGGACTATTTGCCTGTTCAGGCTTCTGCAGTCCCATGTGAACGAGTTTTCTCATCAGAGCGCAGAAACTGACACAAAAAAACGGAACCGAATCAGTGAGACCTTGATGGAGGCTTTACAGATGTTAAAGTACGGCCTGAAAAAGAACGGCTCAATTTCACTCAACAGTTCATAATATCACAGCACACCTTTCCTGGCGAATGATCCTGACGAGCCAAATGGAGCGCAATCAAATGAATCTCAGGATCCTACTGATGATATACTAGCTACTATCGCATCAGAAGAGACCCGTGATGTGCTAGACAAAGTTTATATTTTTCCACAGCCTTCATCTTTGACTGGTTAGAGGCTAGAGACTACCTACAGCATTCTGAACTGTGATCTGCATACTACTATGTTGATTTTTGACTGAATTTACCTGAACATTGTGGCACGTGTCCTCGCTGACGAATCAGTAACCCTCATATCTGTCCTTGTTCGTGTTTCTGTTCTGTTGTCTTCACATTGCAGGATGCACACTGGAGCACCACTCAGCACTGAAACCACTCACCAACGGAGCTCGGTGGGCTCATGTGTCGCCATTTTGCGTCCAACGTGAGTTTTTCATTTTATTTTTTCAAACACGCCCCTCCCCCATGATGCCTTGGTTTGGCCGTTTCTCCCCAAAGGCCGATTGGTGGAAAACAAGCTGTTCGTAAGTATATCAATTTGGGTTCTTAGTTTCATGCCAATCTCACTTCTCTTTAGTCAATCTTCCTCGCTCTTGTGCTTTGTGTTCCCCTCACCCATCAGATCATGGCTGTCTACATCGACATTCGCACAGTGTACGAGATACGCGAACGTCCTAGTAGGATGTACAACTGGACTGCTCTCGTCATGTTGCAGCTTGTCGCTGAGCTTCCCTGGAACATGACAGGTCCTGCAATGTTCTTTTTCTGCTGGTACTGGACCATTGGATTCCCCACAGCCTGGGCAGGCTACACGTTCCTCATTCTCGCCATCGCCTTCCCGTCGTACTATACTACGTTTGGACATGGTATCGCGTCCATGTCGCCCACCGCTCCAGTTGCATCCATATACTTCACAACTCTCAGTCTACTGGAACTGAGCCTGTTGGTGTTGAGCCTGATCAAAGCATGTCCGTCATTCACCGAAACATAGTTTGTGACAGCTGCAGCGAAATCATTGTTGGCATCAGGCATAAATGCTTGGACTGTCCTGGTAAGTTGATGATATGATGCCACAATGTTGTCTCATACATTTCCCAACCTAGACTACGATCTATGCACATCCTGTATTGAGTCAGGTGCTGCAGAGAAGCACAACTCTTTCCATGAAATCTTTGATATTGAAACGCCTGGACGGGTGCTCATTCACACGGTCTTTAGTGGAAGCAGGGGAGCGCGATGCTTCTGCAACTAGTCGTCATGCTACAGCAGATAGCCCTCGCACCTCCATGGCCACTTCAGCCAGCGCTGTGGAGGCTGTTCGTCACTGCGCTGCTTGCAATTTGTGCGATTCTCCCATTGTCGGTGTTCGCTTCATGAGTTTGCTTTCTTCATCGCACTTCCTTAGCACTCATGATAATCTAGAAATGTGTCAATTGTCCAGGTAAGAATGGTCGTCTGTACAATCATAGTGTGCTAATGATCACTTTAAATATTTTGATACTTGTGCTGACTGCTTCAAATTCTGCTATCAAAACATAGTCAGCATTAACACTCTGGTCAGGATTACTGGAGAGCAGCATCCCAATCACAGCTTTGTGTGGGTGAGCAAGACGAGTGACCTCATGGTAGCTGTACCCTTTTTGTGAAAAGAAATCTGTCTCACAATAATTCAAGATGCGCTATGCAGCTTTCAACATGGTTACTCATTATGCGACTGTGCACCAGTTGGATCATTGGCGTTGACAGGCAGCAGCGCTACTTCTCTGGGATCAATAGCAAACCTAGCAGTAGGACTACAAAAGTTGGATGGGGGATGAGCGATTTATTTGCATGAAATGGGAAGGTCTGGCAGCTGCCGTCATTTGGGTACACATTCTGGATGGAAATATACGTCCCAACTGCCCAGTTATCATTCTTGCACATGTACAGATTACGTGACTGGTATGTATGAGTTTTGTATTGCAGTCTTCCGGAAGTTGCCTGCCACGGCACCGTGTATGTGTTGAAATATTAAGTCTTGTTTATTGTGCATATCATTGCCATATCATATCTGTCCTCCGTGTACATCATACTCAGTACTCAATGGTTCCTGCTCGTGTCAATGGGAGGTATCGACTGAAAGAAAAAATAGGGTCGGGGTGCTTATGGTAAGCGAATTTTTATTATTATTACATCTCACTGTGAGGACTGAACTTTGAGACAGGTGAAGTGTACCATGCAAGCGATATCATCGGTGATGGTGATGTGGTTGTCAAGCTCCAATGTATCACTGGCTCCACCACCAGCTTGGAGCATGAGTATAATGTGCTCAGGCAACTTGGTGACACTGTTGGCATCCCCCATGTCCACTGGTTTGGATGCGAGGACAACTATGATGCCCTAGTCCTTGATTGTCTTGGACAGTCGCTTGAGAGTGTATTCAAGACATATAAACACTCTTTCAGCCAGCAACACTATAGTGTTCATAGCCCATCAGCTTGTAAGTATTTCCTAAATTACATTTACTGATTCTAAAAATTTCACTAGGTCTGCCTGCCTCCAGTACATTCACTCAAAACACTTCATTCATCGCGACTTGAAGCCTGACAACATCCTTATTGGAACTGGCAAGGATGCGCACAATATTTATCTTGTTGACTTCGGCATCTCCAAACAATACAGATACCCATGCACTCACCTCCACATTGCTGTTTGAACAAACCACCTCCTTGACAGGAACTCCGGCTTTCACGTCCATCAATAGCCATGCAGGCATGGAGCTAGCATGTCGTGATGATATCGAGTCCCTCGCATACCTCTAATTACTTATTTCGTGGATCTCTACCTTGGCTCCACTGTAGCGGGATCTCTGACAAGCAAGTTGTTGAGATGAAGTACGACACAACGAAGTTGTGCCAAGGTCTTCCTGAAGAGTTGAACAGATCCTCACCTATTCACATTCC